>NW_026731650.1:1105000-1171102 GCF_028476545.2 Physella acuta
TGGAACCGAAAATATATCAGCTATATCTAAATACATCAACTGGACAGCTTACCGTAATCTCCTTGGGATCTGCTCCAGATGCATGCAGATAATAACACTCCTCCGACACGGTGTAGTAGTCCCGAAATAATTCTGAAATAATACAATCATCTCATTGCAAAAAACGGAAAACGAAAATTGAATATATAGTTAAATCCGCTAAAATTATAAACTGCTAATATTCAAAAACAATTATCACTATTTAGTAATTGATTGAAATTTGTTAGTGATAGTGTGTATATTGCGTATATATGTAGTGAGTTTTACTCAGTACTTCTGGTAAGTTATTACTAAATTCCCGCCCAATAGAATAGTTTGAGTTTAGTTAGCTAATTAAACTTTTTAGATAATCTTTCTGAATATTCGGTATTTAAAGACATGAGACTCGCTTTTTGAATAAAAAACTCTATCTCTTGTTGCATTCTTGTAGGTAGAAAGTATATAACATAATGGCCCTGAATTATATTACACCCGTATTACAAAGTGTAACAAACTGTTTAAAATTCTACTTACCCATTTTTATTTCGCGAGCAGGGGATGTCAGATTTTGAATTCGATTCGTCTCAAAACGTGATTTAAAGGTGGTTGGTAGAAAAATTCCAACCCTTAAATATATTTTGATTTCGGTGACCATCGCTATAACCGAATAGTTACCGACCATTAATCTTTCATACATATCAAGCGACGGTTCGTAGGACATGTGGAAACAATAATTTTAATTTGATCAAAGAATGACCGGCCGTACGATATGTGAACATATTTAATGGACAGAGGTAGTCTACAGGCATATCCCACCTAGGGTGCACCAGTGCCAATGCTATCAGTAAACCACTGTAAATCCACGATGCATGACCAATTTAATTAGGTGGGCAATCATACTGATGGTCAGTGGGTGCGATTAATATTACACAGCTGTTGTATAATGACCTAAGTGCTTCGCGGAGAGGTACTTAGTGAACCCCATTAATCAATGACGGGTGTCAAAATTTAATTAGGTGGACCATCATTTGATGGTCCAGTGGGTGTGACCAAAATTAACTCGGACATTGTCCAGTGTTTGACAAAAAGAAAAACTTTGCTGGTGAATCGATACGTGCCGGGTGCCATTAGCGAGTAACAGGTGTTGTTGTATGGTTGGTTAATGGCTGTTATACAAAGACTGTTCTAGTACATGCTAGCACACCCCTACCCTCAAACCCCATCATTACTCCCCCTCTCATCCACCAACACCCCTATCCGTTTACTATTAAACATACATACAAGTAAATAAACAAACCAACAAATTAAACAACAAAGAAAAGAAATATATTAAATAAACAAATAAACAAAGTAATTAAAATCAAATTAATTAAATTAAATTCAAACTAATAATCAAATTAAAATAATTACGTAACTAGTTAATAAAATTAAAAAAATTTAAAAATTTGAAAAAATTTAAAAAATTAAAATCCAATTACGTAACTACTCAATAAAAATTACACACTATAAACAAAGTAATTAAATTAAACAACAAGTAAACAAACAAATTAAACAATCAAAGTAATTAAATTACATAACTAGTCAATAAAAATTCAAACGAATTATAAAATAAAATTAAAATTACGTAACTAGATACAAAATAAATAAAAATCAAATTAATTAAACTTATTAAAAATAAAATTAAATTAAAAATAAACAAAATAAAAATAATTAAAAAGTAAACAAATAATCAAATTACGTAACTCGTTAATAAAAATTACACAATATAAACAAAGTAATTAAACAATTTAAATCAAACAAATTAAACAATTAAAAAAGTAACTAGGTCAAAAAATTAATTAAAATTTTAAAAACTCATTAAACTAATTAAAAAACTCGTTAAAATTACGTAACTAGGTCAATGATTACGTAACTAGGTCAATGATTACGTCACAAGGTCACTAATTACGTCACAAGGTCACCGGTGGTGACCTACTGACCTACTCCGCATCCGCATCACCCACCCTAGGGTGGGTGAGTATTTTACTATATCTCATTGTCCCAGGCTGCTCACCCACCCTCACCCACCTTCACCCAGGTGGGTGAGTATTTTACTATATCTCATTGTCCCAGGCTGCGCCACCTGCTCACCCACCCTCACCCAGGTGGGTGAGTATTTTACTATATGTCGGTGTACCTCCGCATCACCCAGGGAGTATTTTACTATATCTCGTTGTCCCAGGCTGCTCACCCACTTACCCAGGTGGGTGAGTATTTTGCTATATGTCGTTGTCCCAGGCTGGGTGAGTATTTTCCTATATAGCCTTTGTTCCGCATCCGCATCCGCATCCGCATCCTGCTCACCCATGATAACCAAAAGTGACCTAATATACTACTGTTAGATATGCCAACATTTGGGTTGTTGGATAGGTCGACATCGGGTTGTTAGATAGGCCAACATTTGGGTTGTTAGATAGGTCGATGGTGGGTTGTTAGATAGGTCGATGGTGGGTTGTTAGATAGGTCGATGGTGGGTTGTTACTACGAAGGTCTTGTTCGTTGTATGTTGGTCTGACCCCGTTGATCCTCGGGTCATGGGTCTGACCCCAGTTGACGTACGTGCACAGTTCCACCAAAACAACTCCACATGGCCAACACATGTGTTTATGAATGGAGGTTCATTCATAACACACTGTTCCGTGTGCCAGTGGGCGTGTCGAGTGACGTCAGTCGCTACACAGCGATTGGTTCCCCAGTGTTTAGTGGCCAGGGTGAAGTGGCCAAACAATACATTAATTGGCCACATGCTGTTCCGAATCGTGGGCCACATAATTGCACAATTTGCCCATCGTTGGCCACACACTGGCCATATAATGCTGGCCTCGCAATGGTACCAAATAGATTTCTTCTTGTAGGCCAGCATGATCTCGTAGGCCAACGTCACAATATTTTGGCTTCATGTAGGCCAACGTGACAGGATATTGGCGTCATGTATGCCAACGTGATCTTGTAGACCAGCGTGACAATATATTGGCAGAATTTAGGTCAACGTGATCTCTTAGGCCAACGTGACAGGATATAGGAGACTTGTAAGAAAGCCTAAAAGTAGGCCAATGTAGGATATAAAAACACAATAAACGAACAACCAAGTTTAGAGCACACCTCGACTCGTTGGCGTGACATTACATACAGTGTCACGCCCACGTGACACACAGACCTAACTTTTCGACCCTGTGCCATGTTCTGCACTCTGGGGATTGAACACAACTGATCTACCACACTGTTGAGTTTTAAGAACTTTGTCCCAGTTCTACTCTTCGTCCGATCGATCGTATTGATTTTTCTATCGATTTTCTAAGTCGATAAGGCTGGGCAGTGGTGGGTGGGGGTGGGTGGGGGTGGGGAGAGTTCGAACACTTGGCTCTGATCAATACTGAACGTGAAAAGACATGAATAGGTTCAAGCAGGCTAATAGATCAGAGTTCAAATGTCAGCCGACCACGTGGTATTTCATTCTAAAGACTCATGAAGACAGCTTGTTATTTTGATTAACGACGGAAAAGGTCCCACGGAAAAAGTCACAGAAAATAAGTCGTAGTTAATTTTGTAAGGTGTCATTAATTGTCGAAACGTGTGTATGTGTGAGTCAGGTATGGGTGACTATGTGTATGTGTTTCTGGTTCTGTCTGTGGGTTTAATGTCTAGATATGTGTGGGCGTATATTTGTGTGTGTGTTTGTATTTCTGTGTGTGTGTGTGTGTGTGTTTCACTGTGTGGGTGTGTCACCTAAAGTGGAAGAGTATTAGGATATTAGACAATATTTCCCGACTTGGATAGTGGGACAGTACATCTGGACAGTATTTTAATTCAACTGATATAGTATCCACATCTACCACAACCAAACAACCACACACACACACACACACACACACACACGAATCTACTGCCGACGTTAGAATCGTCAACGGTTCTCACTCTGCATGTGTGTGGTCCCTTCTGTCAACTAGGTCTCTAAGACGCACCAATGACGCAGCTACAAACAACCGCGCGCCATTGAACGTACGGCTTCAAACAGCCGACTCGATTGATTCAAATTTTTTTTTATGAGCAACATTCAGTTTTTCCAACGAACTGTCGATCAATGGTTGTAAACAGAGTGGGATTTCCCGGTCTGCTATAAATAGTTTTAATGCGTGTCTTGTGATCTGCTAAAAATAGTTTACATACGTTTTTCCTCTAAAGTTTATATTTTTAAATCCCCCTTTTTGATGTTTTTAAATGACGTCATATTTTTTTATAAAGGAGGTAGTCGGATCGTTTGTGATGTTGCGTAACATGTAAGTGGTAAACATTTCACCCTCGTATCTTAGCGATATCAGTTACGGTCAGTACCTCCCCCCCCCTTCTCTTTCTACCTTGACCGTTACACTCCTGCCACGTCAAGCATCAAGCAATGATAAAACTGACCGGCCATTGTGGTCAGCTTGGGGGAATTCTCGCACTCATTGGCCGGATTACCTCCCATGTTTCATCAATTGTCTGCGCATGACCGGAAGTTGTTGTGTCGTCTGCTTACATTCTGCTGGATTTATCGAACAAAAAATTAACTGTCGTGTTTAAATAACCAGACAAGCTAAGTCAGAATGAGATAATTATATTTGTATCGTTTTGTGGAAGTATAATAGTTGTGTATTAAAGTGGTTCAATATCAGGGGCGGAACTACCATACCGCCAGACCCCGCAGTGCGGGGGGGGCCCAGGACGTTTAGGGGCCCATTTCCGACCAAAAATCAATGAATTTTTTTTTCAAAAATTATGTTTTCCATGCATCTTAAAAGTGGTTTTGTAAAAAACAAACAAAAAAAACAGGTCTACTATAGCAGAGATTGTTGCGTAGAAAAATATTTTAAAATCTCCAAGGGCTATAGTCTGAAAGGTAGGCAAACATTCACACAACTTCCATGACTTACTGCCCTTCTTTAAAATAGGGATGCCCACGAATCTCATTTACATAGTTTTGTACTATGTATAGTAAAAAGCAAATGATTCTCTGAATTGTTATTTAAATAAGACGTACCAAACAATGGTATAGATATAAATATCAATGTTTTCAAAATTGATATTATAAAAGCCAAAAATGAAAAAAATAAACATAACGCGAGAAACCATTCACGAATTAAGCTTACGTCTTTATATATTTTTGACCAGTTAAAAACGAAGGTACAAAAAAAGAAAAGAAAAATGTGTCTAGTTTGTTCTCTCAGAATGGTTATATATTGCAATGAAGTAGACTAAATTACTCTGTTTAGATACAGATTATATATATATATATATATATATATATATATATATATATATATATATATATATATATATATATATATATATATATATATATTAGTTTCGTCACTGGCAACTTGATAGTGGTTTTGTAAGTAACAAACAGAATACAGATCTAATACAGTAGTGATGTTATATAGATACTAGCTAAGACATGCTGTTGCGTAAAAAAATAAAAAAATAATAAACACAGCTGTAGTGTGAAAGATAGGCAAACGTTCAAACCATTTCCATAAATTATTTCCCTTTTTCAAATAGACAAATAGGAGTGCTGAAAAGCTCTTTTTAATAGATTTGTAATAATCAAATTAAAAAGCAATTACTTATCTTAATTAATTTAAAAAAAAAATAAGTACTAAAGAATGGTATAGTATAAAAATGAAACGTAGTTAAAGTTAATAATATAAATACAAAAAAATAACATAAAAATAAACATAACACGAGACACCATTACTTATACAAAGCTTCATATATTTTAACCGACTTAATGATTAGAAGTATTAATCATAAATGAAAACAGAGATTTTTAAAACAGACCAATGCACTCATACACATGACATGCTGTTGTGATTAGATTTAATTGAATTTTTTTTCCAAAACCCGATCAGGCTAGAAAGGAGTATCCTATATTCGTATTGTGTTTGTGTGTGTGTGTGTATGTATATATATATATATATATATATATATATATATATATATATATATATATATACATATATACATATATATATATATATATATATATATATATATATATATATATATATATATATATATATATATATATATATATATACATAATAGGGGGGGCCCAAAAAATTTTTTTGCGGGGTGGCCCATTTTTTCTAGTTCCGCCACTGTTCAATATGTTAGGATATTGTTATTAAGTGTAATTAAGGTGTATGGTGACGTATGATACGTTAACATATGAAGGCATATGAATGATTTTCTTGCGGAATGATGAGATAACATTGTACATCCGTGAAGGTGGTTGGATGCTTTTGATGGGCAAATTGAGTGAACCGGTACCACACATTTAATGATGGACGCAATGGTCAAGTCTCACTACAATACAATGGTCAAGTCTCACTAATTTAATGATGGGCACAATGGTCAAGTCTCACTAATTTAATGATGGGCACAATGGTCAAGTCTCACTAATTTAATGATGGGCACAATGGTCAAGTCTCACTAATTTAATGATGGGCACAATGGTCAAGTCTCACTAATTTAATGATGGGCACAATGGTCAAGTCTCACTAATTTAATGATGGGCACAATGGTCAAGTCTCACCACAATGGTCAAGTCTCACCACAATGGTCAAGTCTCACTTTGTTATAATGTCAATCCACACTTAGCATAAAGCCCCATTCTACAACCATTCACCTTATCCCCACCAACCCTAAATCCGCTATGATCACCTACCTCACCCACCCTACCCCCACCCACCCTATCCCCACCCACCCTATCCCCACTCACCCTATCCCCACCCACCCTAAAACCGCTATGATCACCTACCTCACCCACCCTACCCCCACCCACCCTACCCCCACCCACCCTATCCCCACCCACCCTAAATCCGCTATGATCACCTACCTCACCAACCAAAATAAATTGTACTAGAACTTGTGGGAGGTTTCTTAATCCCGTGGGAAGGTGACATTATGTCGGTGGTACTTCAGAGCTGTCTCCCCTCCTGGCGTGTTGCGTCACTGTTCAAGGCCGTTTGAAGGTCAGTGGTGAGTTCAGGCTAAACAGGAGGGTTGGGGAGGGGGAGGGCATTTTGAAAAATATGTTTTGTAAAATTTGTGGTTTGTATTTCTTGCTGTGGCGTTACTCTAACCCTTCAAAAACATGCAATATCGACACGCCCACTCAAGATAGAGAAAAACTATTGAACACGCCTACTATAAGCAAGAACAATAGGACACGCCTACTATAAGCAAGAACAATAGGACACGCCCACAATATACAGAAACAGCTGTGCCGTATTTACAGGGCGTAAAGAAACCTTTGAATGGGACAGTAGCTGTCGACAGGGCACTGTTACACGAGCTTTATTGAGGGCGGCTATTTAAAAAAATATTTCTAAAAAAATTTGACGTTATTAAAATTTACTTGATTTTAAACTTAAAGGGTGTTATCGATATCTGGAATGGAAGTTTAATGGTAAAACTAATTTTGGCAACACGTTTTTTTTTTAAATTTCCGCACTTCCGTTTTTGGCAGTACACGGTGACCCTGATGTGGCCAGTAGACAAAACCCTCTCTACCCCCCCCCCCCCTCATTCAGTGTTGTGTCTAGGGTCATCCATCTTCACATAAATATGTTATTATGGGTGGAAGTGACGTTATTCACAGTCTCTCTTGACGGACAGTACAAGCACACGTCTTTCATGGACGACCGTACATGGGAGATCCATAGACGGCCGCCTACGTGTATTTCTAGGTCCACAAACCTAGGTGCAGCATGTCACGTGGTCACATCTACATGTTTTTCACGTCTGCCCGAACTAACGGTTCCCATTGACAGAAGCTGCGCAACTTCAAAAACTGGGCAGAAAAAAACATCGGGTTGCGGGCACACGTATCTTACCGGAAGGCGGAGAGCGAAAACAAATGCGCGGACTGCATCTCCGGTTTGTCTGTCGGTTTGTCTGTCGGTTCGTCTGTCCGCTCAACATCGCGTCGCGAGGCTGAAAAAATCTGTGCTAATAATATCCTGTCATGTGGTGTCGGTCTGGATGTGGCCACATTGAGCATGGCTCTCGTCACGTGACTTTACGTCACTAAATTTGGCGGGGATTGTGGCAGCTAGCCTAGTGTATAAACCTAGGCAGCTAGCCTAGTGTATAAACCTAGGCAGCTAGCCTAGCTCATAAACCTAGGCAGCTAGCCTACCTAGATCATAAACCTAGGCAGCTAGCCTACCTAAATCATAAACCTATTGCTACAAAGGTTGTAAAAATAAAAACTCTGATATTCTCGTATTTTCACACGAAGCAGTTTGGAGACATCATTAACTGAAGAGTCACGGCTAAATGAAATTTGTATCAGCACTTTGTCTTATAGTTACAGACTCTGGAAAACCGAAGTAACATTTTGTTTGTTAATGTTAAAATATAATTTATAAGCTATGATTTTTCCCCTATTAAATAGGACGTGGATATTAAAGAAAAGGACGATACAAATAATATTTTTCAATTTCACTTCCCCGCGATTATATAGAAAGGTACAGTAGAGTCTAACTGTTAACAACAAACTGTACACGGATAATTTTAAAATAAGCTCGTATATTCCGACAAACTTTGCTGGGACGGAGCATAACTGCAGCCTACAGTTTTGTTTTTGCTGATGCAATCAAAATGTGTAAACAGCAGACGTCACCAAGTTTCAGCAGACGTCACTAGACTTCTGCCAGAAAACTTGGTACGGCACAAGGCGTCCCAGCATGCCTCGAGTCAATCAAAAACGTGTTTCACATGCCGCCATCTTGACCCACGTGACCGAGTTTCCTTCCTGCAAGACATGGCATCGTCTGCTCACACTGAAGGTCAAGGTGACGTCTGCTGATGTCAGTCACGTCATCCGGCTCGGCTGTCGATGTGCCGACCTGTTTGTCTGGGTACCAAAGTCTGAAACTTGAAAGTCTGTTGACGTGACATTTGATTCATTGACTAAGTTGTTATTGTCTGGTCGTAACCTTCAAGTCATACATACATCAGAAACTCAATCAAAGCCTTAAATAAATAAGTTATAGCTTTATGTTTCATTAACAGAGGCCATTTTAAATTATAAATCTGGGAGACCCCAGGCCAGAACACGAGACCCACTTTCTGTACCCCAGAACATGAGACCCACTTTCTGTACCCCAGGCTAAGACGTGAAACCCACTTTCTGTACCCCAGGCTAAGACGTGAAACCCACTTTCTGTACCCCAGTCTAAGACGTGAAACCCACTTTCTGTACCCCAGGCTAAGACGTGAAACCCACTTTCTGTACCCCAGGCTAAGACGTGAAACCCACTTTCTGTACCCCAGGCTAAGACGTGAAACCCACTTTCTGTACCCCAGGCTAAGACGTGAAACCCACTTTCTGTACCCCAGGCTAAGACGTGAAACCCACTTTCTGTACCCCAGGCTAAGACGTGAGACCCACTTTCTGTACCCCAGAACATGAGACCCACTTTTTTAACTATCAGACAGCTCCTGGTTGACCTATGACCTAGCAGACGTCAACAATTGTTCTTGTGTTCGTGTCTGACATTTTCACTCATCTTGGCCCAATTAACTTGTCCTAGATTTTTCTCACGCCTCTGCGTGTGACGTCAGAGACAGTGCCACGTCACAGTTCGTGTCTCACACGTCATAATGACATCACGATAAGAGTCTCAGGCCCTCCCGTTACACTTTTTCATCGTGTCTAACGGCTTGTCCGTCAGTCAAACGGTTCGTCAGGCTGTCCGTCAGTCAACGGACTGTGTCTACCACACAGAATGCCATTCTAGGTTGTGTATGCACTTGCCCAATGATAGATGTAACCAACATTAATGCCTAGACACTCTTTAAGATGAGACTACATCAGCCACAAATGTTGTGCCAACAAAATTGTATAGAGTGTTGCACCACCATTAAAAATTTAATTACCATCTGAAGCTGCACCACCATCCACCACCAACCGTAACTCCACCATCACATCCACCGCCACCAACCGCAACTCCACCACCATCCACCACCACCAACTGTACCGCCACTATCAGTTGTTTGGGGTCAACAAGTACATCGTAAAGGGACGCTACCCTGACAAAGACCCAACTACCTGTTGGCGTCCCCTCCCCCCTCTCTTTCCCCTACTCCCCCCTTCACCTCACCTCACAAAGCTTGGCTTTATTTAGCGCGGCCTTGACCTCCAGTAGCGTGCCTTGACTCACGAGTCTACGCCAAGCTAATTTTAGCCGCAACAGATGGACCTCGTCTTTCTTACGGTCATCTCTTTGTCCAGCTAGCGGATACATTCGGTCTGATGGTCAAAATGTGGCTAAATATATTGACGTGATGGTTAAATGTGGCTAAATATATTGACGTGATGGTTAAATGTGGCTAAATATATTGACGTGATGGGCAAATGTGGCTAAATCTTGACATGATGGCAAAATGTGGCTAAATCTTGACATGATGGCTGAAAGGGGCTAAATCTTGATGGTTAAAGTGGCTAAATCTTGATGTGACGGCTGATTGTTGCTAAATCTTAAAAAAAAGAACAACTGATACAGTGAAGGATATTCACATTGATAGCGTGGGTGTGTGGAATGACATGGATATTGAGAGCGTGTGGATTGACATGGATATTGAGAGCGTGTGGATTGACATGGATATTGAGAGCGTGTGGATTGACATGGATATTGAGAGCGTGTGGATTGACATGGATATTGAGTGCGTGTGGATTGACATGGATATTGAGAGCGTGTGGATTGACATGGATATTGAGTGCGTGTGGATTGACATGGATATTGAGTGCGTGTGGATTGACATGGATATTGAGTGCGTGTGGATTGACATGGATATTGAGTGCGTGTGGATTGACATGGATATTGAGTGCGTGTGGATTGACATGGATATTGAGTGCGTGTGGATTGACATGGATATTGTATAGAAGTGTGTGGCGTGGGCTCGGGTCACGACCGATCTCACGTCACAACTGACCAGTCCAACGTCACAAGTGATCAGTCCAGCGTCACAACTGACCAGTCCAGCGTCACAACTGACCAGTCCAGCGTCACAACTGACCAGTCCAACGTCACAAGTGATCAGTCCCACGTCACAAATAACCAGTCCAACGTCACAGCTAACCAGTCCTCGTCACAACTGACCAGTCCAACGTCACAGCTGACCAGTCTAACGTTAAATATATCCCGTCCCACGTACTAGTTTGGCTGTCCACTAGATACGATGGTGAAAGTTGGCGATAGTGTATTGAGACGCAGATTATACTGATACAAATGGGTGTGGCCAATCGTTCAGCATATGCACCCCGTCCAATTCTCACTTGATTAAATTTAAATGCTAAGGACTCGATGTACGCCGCAGTAATGTCCCCTTTCTTTGTGTACACGTCACGCACACAAAGATGGCGCGTCTGTCTGCTTGCCTCAGTCTGTCTGCAACAGGTGTGGGCATTCAGACAGAACGTCTGTCTGTTCGTGTGTCTGCTTGTCTGATTGAGAACTTGCTACTACGACCCCAGTCTACGAGTGTCGGTAGTAAAGAATACCAATGAGGCGCGACGGGCGGCAGCCAATCAGCGGCGAGGTGTAGGTCACGTGACCCAGATAACGAGGATGCTATGAATACAGGTGGTGCGGCGGGGGGCGACACCTGTTGGATTAGCTCGACCTTGAGTACGACTTGTGTCAGGTGACGTAGGAGGGTCATAAAAAATTTACTGAGAGACGCCGTGAACTAAATCAGATCTTTTTTTTAGTTGACGGAAGTTAGGCGAACTGGGGTTTTAGGGGAGGGGGCGGGGGGGGGGGGGGGGGGGGGGGATAGATTGGGCTTCAGGTGTAAACTCCCCCCCCCCCAACCCCCAATTTAATTGGTTTCTTCTTCTTTCTTAACAAAGAAAATTCGATAATTTTTAAAATTGGTTAGCCGTACCCACAGTTGCTTTGGCTGATATTCTTACTGAAGCTCAAAAAGCTTGACAAAGGTCTGTCGTGAGGACTACGGCTATAGAGTTAATTAGAGTTAATTAAAGTTAATTAGGCTCAAGATTGACGTGTATTCACTGGTTTATAAATGGTCATTATGATAGTTTCAGCTTATTTTAAAACATTGGGCTTAGGTTAAAGTTAGATTGAGGTCCTATTATTTTAAAAAACATAAACATACACCGCCATTTTTATTATGGTGTGTGGCTGTTGTTGGGGGGGGGGGGAAGAGAGAGAGAGAGAAACGTTGCACTGGTGATGTCACTTCCGGCATTACCATTGACAACAGTGATATCACTTCCGGCAACACGAATGACCCCGGTGACCCGGGTGGATCAATAAACGTCATCGTGACACACTTAGGCCAGGTAAACAGCCATGTACCTGCAGCTCACCTGATGAGAAACAAGGTGGGGGGGGGGGGGTGACGTGTCTTAATTATCTCAACCTACTGATTAGCGCTGATTGTCTTAGTCATCATGAGACTCGTTGACCCAGTTTTGACACATCCGTGTGGAGCTTATCAGTGGAAACACGAGCTGTGGGTTAAGTAATGTGGGGGAGGGGGTGTGGGGGCGGGGGTGGAAGCAATGTTTACTAAATTAGATACTTTATGATCACATCCACATAATCATTTATGACTGTTTATGATATTTTATAATACTTTATTTTACATTATAATACTTAATAATACTTTAAATTACAATACATTATGATACTGTAAAATACCAGATACCATCGGTACAATTGTTGATGTAATTTAGTTCCATTTTCCGCGAAGTAGTGTTGTCAATAAATGAAATTAACAGATAGTCTCTTACAAACCACAAGTGTTCGCTAAGCCCTCCCTTGTGGCCCAACCAGCCCCACCACAGATCCGCCCCTGACCATGAGCCCCCCCCCCCCCCTATGCCCAACAAGCCCCACCACCGATCCGCCCCTGGTGTTATGACATGACGTGACGGCGCAGATTTGGCCCAGAAACCAGGATCTGAATGAGGTCGTTGTGTGGTCAAGTGTCCGGCTTCAGGTCATCAGCTGGTCACTTCCGTCAACTGCTCAATGGCTGGTAGATATCTTTGACCCACAACTGACCTCCCCTTGACGTCACGCTTTGTTTATAGTTGTCGAGCGCGGACACAATCTGTTGGTGTTCGCTTGATCAGGTTGGATAGCCGTACCCCGGTCAATTGACTCGCGTTTGGGCAGCCCCACACTACATTACAAGCTTATCTGTAACCCTAACCCAACACCATAAGCTTATCTTTAACTCTAACGTAAATCTTCTCGACTACCTAACTCGGGAGGTTCTGCTTGCTCTTAAATTAAGTGTAGGTTAAATAAATCGTTGGACACGCCCCCACAACTACCGCCCAGTGACCTTTCACCTGCCCAACTCATGCCCCCCCCCCCCACCATTTACCCATACTGTAGGGTAACAGTTTCCACCCCTGGGAGGTGTAGACAGGAGAAAGGAGAAAGCCTATACATCTGATGATACTCTAGAACGGGGGTCTCCAAACTTTTCAGTCCGAGGGCCGCATTAACTATCAAATTTCAGTTCGGGGGCCAGTTTCTTCCAGGCATGTCGTGACTTTCTGAGCAAGTTCCTCAGCCAACTCCAACAAACGTTTTTTTTCCGTGGACAAAAAGATCTCCGCGGGCCGTATGAGAGGACCTCGCGGGCCGCATCCGGCCCGCGGGCCTTAGTTTGGAGACCCCTGCTCTAGAAAATAGACTATTTATAGACAAAACACCATCAGTTGTAAATGTGTAAAAATTTCAGCATTAAACCACGTTTTAGCGGCGGAGACAGTTTAAACTGATTTTTGTGTGCAGTATATTATCAATTCCACCATCCACCGGAAGTTGTCACAATCTTTCTTAGCGTCAAAGTTGTTTGACCAGAGTGGACCGGTCAATCGACACGGTTTTATAGAAAACTTACACTGGTAAGGTGACTATCAGCTGTTTTCTTCCAATGCTAAAAGATGTTATTTCAGTATAGGGTAGACTTGTGTAGAGTCCCATTCAGATGTACAGCTGTATGTGGTGGGGCGGTGTGGCGGGGATATGTTCAGTCAACACTGGGGGGGGGGGGTAAAAGGGCAGCGTGGTTATTCAAGTTTTGGATTCACCTACGAGTGACTCAGTTCTATCGGTACTAATTTCGAAATACATAATATGTTCTAGTCACCCGCAACTCTACTCCACCTGTCCAGTGAACGTTTCCATTATCTGTACCACATAAAGGCTACATTAGTGTATGTGTTTGGGCGGTCACGTGAAACGCACCACGTGTATCTGGTTACATCACAACGACGTGAGTCATGTCAGACCTACCTGCTGACTGACTCACTCGCTCTGTCACGTGCTAGCGAGTCAAGGCTTCCACGGTGCCAGTACTTGTTCCTGATAGCCCCCGGACAAAGTTCGGTCAAAACATCTGATGTTTTCACACCTGAGAACTGACCAGAGGCGTTAACAAGGGGCAGATAATTGTTTGATTGAGTTAAAGCAAATAGTTTTAGCCGTGGTGTTTCAGTTTATCAAGAACAGAGTGGAAATGATAAAAATGCCACAAATTGTTTTCAAAACTTATGTATGTTTGAAAAACCCTATGAAAATTATCATCAAGCTTTTAAATTTTAAATGCACTATCCTCGGGAAAAAAAATATGCATAATAAAGGTCAAATAATTAATCGGTTAAGTTCAAGGCTTTTGATTTTAGTATAAAAATGTACCATTTTGTGTACATTTAAAGTTTGGTTTAATACGGTTTCTTTAGAAAGTTCTTCTACTGTTTGATAGTTTGAAGCCATATTTGAGTTCCTTATATCGTCTGCTTAATCATTAGTGTCGTCTGACAACAATGCGAGCCGTTCTTATTGGCTGAACGAGTCATGGAGGGCTATAAATAGAACTGAACTTGTACCTAAATTCAAGAGATTGGCATCACATAATTATTAAACAAGAGATTATAATTTTATTTGAAGTGTTTTATTATTTGTGTTTTTCGATGAGTTAATTTAAAATGACAAAAAAATAAAAGACTTCAGTACTTTCACGTCTGCTGCTGGGGTAAAATCAACACAGGAACACAATGACGTACTTTACGTCCAGTTGAAGCTTTCATCTACTACATCATCTCTGATTGGTTCACACACCATCATCTAGTGATACGATTTTACTTGCAGTCTCTGGCATACGTAAAGCAACTGAGATGATATTAATATGTAGTCATTTTACGGTACCAGTTATTTAACGATACCAACATGTAGTCATTTGACGATACCAGTCATTTGACGATACCAACATGTAGTCATTTGACGATACCAACATGTAATCTTTGGCTAAGAGTAATCGAATATCTTAAGCTAGCAATACTTGTTATTGTAATAAAAAACGAATCGATTATTTTAACCACCGTAAGGCGAGATGGCATAATTATCTCTGTCACGAACTTAAGCCAACCCCCCCCCCCCTCCAGTGACCCCCCCCCGTCCCACCCCTGTGCCTCCGGAGGGGCAGAGAAATCGATAGTCTCGTTTCTCTTTTACCAGTTGTCTCCCCCTGTGGGGAGTGACCTCCCTTGTATAAAAAAAATCCCGCCTTAATTATCGTCTGCTCCTGTAGCCGAGTCTATTTTCGGGTCGTCTGACGGATTCGATACTGCATTTATTCAAGTCTGTTCGAGTCCGATATAGACTCGATACTGCCCTTACCGTTTACTCTTCGGTTCGTCTGGTAGATTCGGTACTGATACACGTGCCAGCGAACGTTGACCAACAGGTCAAAGGTCACTATTTGTCCGGACATCTTCCGGTGGAGGTGATATGTCGGACAGGATATACACGGTTCACCGATATACACCTATATAGGAAGCATAAAAAAGTAGTCAGGCATTTAAAAACTAGCGGCAACTACTGTAAGACTGAAAAGCTTAACTTGCTGGAATGCGAACCTATGACTTCACAGGGTCACTGGTCAGTCAGCACCTAGACCAGCATGACGTGGTCACTGGTCAGTCAGCACCTAGACCACCATGACGTCATGTCTAGGCCTGGTCAGGTTCACGTGTAAGACCTAAGGCGGCGTCTCGTCGCATGAACATTGACGTCATAGTACGATCGATGATGTTTCGATTAATGAACGCGGGTGTCTCACTGTACGAACTAGGGCGTTATGCAGCTAATTTCGAGTTGGGAACTTTGGTCAAACATGACGTCACTATAGCACGTGACGTCTATTTTCATTGAAGCCCCCTGACCTGGTCATATGACCTCAATAAGGAAGTACTTCCTGTCAAACTTGAACTACAATTTTTGCTTCTTTTATTGGTTTTAAGAAACTGACGAGATTTGCCTTGTCATTTAATGACATTTGATGTCATTCACGGCTTTCTCTTGTCAAACCATGTTTTTAAGTTCATTATCACCAAACATTGTTATAAAAAATATATACCTACATAGTTTGGCCTGTTATAAGACTAAAACAATAACAGTACAACTAATTTTTGGTCTAAAAATAAACTTGAGTCTGATAGGTGGTTTGAGTCTTTTGTGAGCGGATTCGAACCCACGCTCATACAAGACGACAGGCTGTTTCACAATGACCACTGGGTAGTCCAAACACGCATGTAAACAAGCCACAAGGACGGGAAACACGTGGTACAGAATGTGGGTGTCTCCCGCCCCCACCATCTACATCTCAAGTTGTTTGCTCTCGTCAATATCTGACTGGTTAAAAAAAATGGCGCCTGTCTTTACTGAGAAGGTCACGTGACAATAAAAGATGGACGCAGAGAGGGGTCGTGGGATGGGGCCGCGAGAAGAAGGGATCGCGATCCCGCAACGCAATTCTTTATCCGTGTTTACAATCTTTGAGTCTGAACCAATCAGATTACGCGTTACATTTCGTCAACTTCTTCCGCGGATGGCCACCTGCTGTGTGACGTCACGTCCGCGACTCACTCGAGTGGTTGTATTAATTAGGTCAACTGGCGATCTAGGGCGGAGCTTCGCGGAGTATCGCGTCAAGATGTATCGATCCTTGCCTGTAGTCGCCCTGACGAATACTTTCTCCGCGAAGATTAGAAATTCATAAAAAATTAATTAAATCGCCATTTTTTCCCCTTTGAAGTTTCACTAGTAAGAGTGCATAGCGAATCTTTATTTAAAAACATTTCATTTTTCTCTGTGGGCTAGTGAGTTTAATGTGGAAAGAATGGCGGACACCAAAAGGTCCCGATTGATTGAGAAGATCAATTTATCGATGGGAACATCTCACCGGTCCTCATCGACCTGTGCGTAATGCGATGACCCATCGCGGTAATGACGTCATAAATTGCCTTCAGGAGGTGACGTGAGTGTGCGTCATCTTCTGGGTGGCGTCATCAGTCAGTTGACTCGTCCGTCTGTCATGTCCTCTGTCATATGACATGTCATGTCGTCTATCGTGTCCTCTGTCATATGGCATGTCATGTCGTCTATCGTGTCCTCTGTCATATGGCATGTCATGTCGATTATAATGTATGTAATGTCGTCTGTCATGTCGTCTGTCATGTCGTCTGTTGTTTTATGCCAACACGACAGACGCAGGACGCTGTATGACATTTATAACACTATCCTTTTATCTACCAGCCAACGACCTTAGACATAAGACGCGACATTTTATAATTGGGTGTCTTGTGTGACATCGTATGACAGGACATTGTGAACTTGTATGACATCACATCGTGAACTTGTATGACATGACATCGTGAACTTGTATGACATGACATCGTGCACTTGTATGACATGACATCGTGAACTTGTAGGACACAGTCAACTTGTGTGACTTGTTACACTTGACTTGGTCTTTTGTTTCAAGTCTAATTTTCAGTTTTGTTTTCCTTTTTACAGTGCACGTCCCCCCCCCCCCCACGAAGCATGTCGCCCACCCCCACAAAGCATGTTCCCCGACGATCAACAACCAACGCTTGCTCCTCCCTTGGTAGAATTGTCGCGCATGTGCAGCAGACGAGGGGGGGGGGAGGTGGAGGGTCATCGGAAAATAGGATCACGTGAGTTTTTTTATAACCGCTCACGCCACAAGATCTCGCCACTGTCAGGCCAGAACGAGGCATCAGATGACCTTGACATCGGATGACCTTGAGGCTCATCCGATAGTTCTGTGCATACATGGCGCGACGCTAGAGAGAGGGGTGGGGTGGGGGTGAAGTCGCATTCGATACAGTTAAGTGCATAAAGCATCACAGTTTTTTTTGTCGTCGGGGTAGGGGAGAGGGCTGGGTCTAATGTGTCTGTGAGGAGACACACGGAAGTAGAGGGGACACACGGAAGTAGAGGAGACACACGGAAGTAGAGGAGACACACGGAAGTAGAGGAGACACACGGAAGTAGAGGAGACACGGGAGTAGAGGAGACACACGGAAGTAGGAGACACACGGAAGTAGAGGAGACACACGGAAGTAGAGGAGACACAAGGAAGTAGAGGAGACACACGGAAGTAGAGGAGACACACGGAAGTAGAGGAGACACACGGAAGTAGAGGAGACACACGGAAGTAGAGGAGACACACGGAAGTAGGAGACACACGGAAGTAGAGGAGACACGGGAGTAGAGGAGACACACGGAAGTAGGAGACACACGGAAGTAGAGGAGACACGGAAGTAGAGGAGACACGTGAGTAGAGGAGACACACGGGAGTAGAGGAGACACACGGAAGTAGAGGAGACACACGGAAGTAGAGGAGACACACGGAAGTAGAGGAGACACACGGAAGTAGAGGAGACACACGGAAGTAGAGGAGACACACGGAAGTAGAGGAGACAGGGAAGTAGAGGAGACACACGGAAGTAGAGGAGACACACGGGAGTAGAGACACGGTAGTAGAGGAGACACACGGAAGTAGAGGAGACACACGGAAGTAGAGGAGACACACGGAAGTAGAAGAAACACACAAGAAGAGGAGACACACGGAAGTAGAGGAGACACACGGAAGTAGAGGAGACACACGGAAGTAGAGGAAACACGAGTAGAGGAGACACACGGAAGTAGAGGAGACACACGGAAGTAGAGGAGACACACGGCAGTAGAGGAGACACATGGCAGTAGAGGAGACACATGGCAGTAGAGGAGACACACGGAAGTAGCGGAGACACACGGAAGTAGAGGAGACACACGGAAGTAGAGAAGACACACGGAAGTAGAGGAGACACACGGAAGTAGAGGAGACACACGGAAGTAGAGGAGACATACGGTAGTAGAGGAGACATACGGAAGTAGACACACGGAAGTAGAGGAGACAGGGAAGTAGAGGAGACACACGGAAGTAGAGGAGACACACGGTAGTAGAGGAGACATACGGAAGTAGAGGAGACACACGGAAGTAGAGGAGACACACGGAAGTAGAGGAGACACACGGAAGTAGAGGAGACACACGGAAGTAGAGGAGACATACGGAAGTAGAGGAGACACATGGCAGTAGAGGAGACACATGGCAGTAGAGGAGACACACGGAAGTAGCGGAGACACACGGAAGTAGAGGAGACACACGGAAGTAGAGAAGACACACGGAAGTAGCGGAGACACACGGAAGTAGAGGAGACACACGGAAGTAGAGGAGACACACGGAAGTAGAGGAGACACACGGAAGTAGAGGAGACACACGGAAGTAGAGGAGACACACGGAAGTAGAGGAGACACATGGCAGTAGAGGAGACACATGGCAGTAGAGGAGACACACGGAAGTAGCGGAGACACACGGAAGTAGAGGAGACACACGGAAGTAGAGAAGACACACGGAAGTAGCGGAGACACACGGAAGTAGAGGAGACACACGGAAGTAGAGAAGACACACGGAAGTAGAGGAGACACACGGTAGTAGAGGAGACACACGGAAGTAGAGGAGACATACGGAAGTAGACACACGGAAGTAGAGGAGACACACGGCAGTAGAGGAGACACGGGAGTAGAGGAGACACACGGAAGTAGAGGAGACATACGGAAGTAGACACACGGAAGTAGAGGAGACACACGGCAGTAGAGGAGACATACGGAAGTAGAGGAGACACGCGGAAGTAGAGGAGACACACGGAAGTAGAGGAGACACACGGTAGTAGAGGAGACACACGGTAGTAGAGGAGACATACGGAAGTAGACACACGGAAGTAGAGGAGACACACGGAAGTAGAGGAGACACACGGAAGTAGAGGAGACACACGGAAGTAGAGGAGACACACGGAAGTAGAGGAGACACGCGGAAGTAGAGGAGACACACGGAAGTAGAGGAGACATGGGAGTAGAGGAGACACACGGTAGTAGAGGAGACACACGGAAGTAGAGGAGACACACTCAGAATTTGATTTGACATTATGTGAATTACCTGCACATATCTTGAAGTCAAACAAATTAGACACACGGGTCTTGCATGGACGCGGGTCTAGACACACGGGTCTGGCTGTCAGGACACACGGGTTGTCTGTGAGACAAAACCCAACCAGTCATACGGCTAGAATCTAAAAGGCGCCTCAATCACTCAAACACATACACACGCGTATGTATGCTACATACGTACATACGTTATGTACATACGTTTTGTTCTGTTATTGGTAATTATGCCATGAATAGCCAACAGTATCTGGTGTAGACCAGGGTCTACACCTGGAGAAAGACATTAATGATTAAAATATGTATGGGAAAAATCTTTTGATTTGTCTAAACGTGGAACCAATAGAGTGGCTCCACGACAATCTTCGTGGGTCTAGTGGGGTCTTTGTTTGATATGATTCGTATGGCCCCTTTTTGTGCTTTGTGCATCTTCATACAGCGGTCATTTGATGTGAGGCAGTGACGTCATGGACAGTATTACGTCACGACACAGGACACACGGCTTCAAGTAGCATTGGCCTTGACCTCTGAGCAGCTAACACGTTCTAAAGCCAGCTAGCAGAAGTGAGTATAGATTTTTTGTTCGTCTAAAGGGCGACCATCTTGTCCCGATAAGGCCTGATGTCTAGACGGCCAGGACTCACGTCTAGACGGCCAGAACTCACGTCTAGACGGTCAGTGCCAAGAAGTCGCCGATTCCAGTTTGTCTCCAGGCTTGACGGCGGTGATGGCCGGGGAACTGGGTCGGCGACTAAAGCGTCGGGTATCTGGCATCGGGAATTCCCATTGTAGTACACAGTTGTAGTTTTACCCTCACACCATCCTAGCTTTGTCCACACCCCAGTTTTATCCTTCATATATCATACATTCATATATCATACATTCATATATCCTACATCCATATATCCTACATACATATATCAACATTCATATATCCTACATTCATATATCATACATTCATATATCCTACACTCATATTTCCTACATACATATATCAACATTCATATATCCTACATTCATATAACACTCATATATCCTACATCCATATATCCTACATCCATATATCCTACATTCATAAATCAACATTCGTATATCATACATCTGGAATCTATCAATCGTTTGGTAGTCATTTGTGTTTTATTTTTAAACTAATATAAGCCATAATGGGATAGTAACGTATGCCCATATAGTGGGACCACAACAAACGAATTTGATTCCCTAACATTACAGTTTTATCAAACTGCTCTTATCTTAAAGCAATTTTCTCTATTGAAATTATGGCGAACTTGTTTGCTTTTATTACGTATTTTCACTTGAAAAAATATAAATTAATAATTATTGTATAAAATATAATAAAGTAATAAACTGGCTTTATAAAGCGTA
This sequence comes from Physella acuta, assembly GCF_028476545.2. NCBI lineage: Eukaryota > Metazoa > Mollusca > Gastropoda > Physidae > Physella > Physella acuta. Next base: position 1,126,825 of record NW_026731650.1, read on the forward strand.
AATTGTTTGGAAGTCAACCGACTTGAGATTACCGAAGTTGCTAGCCGAGATGTGGAGGAGACGGGACGGGGGCGCGATATTTTGTTCACTTACTCTACACCGTTCATGATAAACTGTCGGCCACTGGAATTCACTTACTCGTTACTCTCTTAATGCTACACGTTATCCCTAAACTTAACAAAACTTTACTGAACATACTTAAACTTATAGAACTTACATAAAATTTACTAAACATACTTAAACTTAAATGTTACTTAGATACTTTTTATTATTACTTTTGCCAAATTTTCGTGACTGTTTTTCTCTTCGCCTTTTTCGGCACGCTTCACTCATTTTCACGTGCAGGCGATTTAAAACAAAACCTGTTCAGTACGTTTTGTTTATTCCTCCTTTTGAAAATGTTGTGGAGATGGGCTAGACAAGTGTCATGCACGATCTGTTGCAACATTTTGTGGGTGGTACTTTTCAATAACTGTGAACCTCGCTGATATGGTTCTTCGTATCTTCAAAGCGAACTAATTGCTCGCTCGACTGCTCGTATTATTAAAAAAATATCTCATAAGTCGGGCACTCGTATGTCGAGGTTCACCTGTTGTTATTTTGTTCACTCCTCACGGTGATATTACATATCCTATAACTTATCCTATTGTTATTCGATTGCAATCCTGTTGCTATCCTATTGCTGTCCCACTTATTTCTATTATTTCAGCCCTTCCGTTATCCTGCCTTGTTTCTATTGTAATGGCACCTGTATCTCGCTTTTATCCCAATGTATTGTTCTGTTCAAACTGTATTCACTATCCTATTTCTATCCCAAATTATCACCCACTTTTATCCTGTTCTGCCCCCCCCCCCCCCCCCCAGCTTGATTATATGTGTACGTGAAGTTAGGGTCTGAATTGCCTCCCTTTGGGTGTAAGTTTTCACAATGGGGGGGGGGGGGTAACTGGGAGTCTAGCCATAGTTATTAAATATTCTCCTCAACCTTGACCCTGGTTGAGTTCTATATTTAACCCGAAGGGTGGATGTTCAGCGGCCATCTTGTTTGTTTTGTCTGGGTCGCCGTCTGCCGAAAGTGGTCGGCTCTCGTTTCGTTCGTGTGTGGGTCGTCTAGCCGTGGCTCAAGTTATGTGTGCTGCTCTCAGACATACATTCGATAGCGAACCTATTGTTGTTTAAAATAGATTCTACCATCGGTTGAAATTGAATCTAAAAATTGAAATCGGACCGGTGATTGTTGAAATCGATACTCCTACTTAAATATATCATATTATTGCCTTCGTATCTATTTTTATTGAAATCGATTCTACCATTGTTATAGTCCAGTCTACGCCCGATCTAAAGGACTGGACGGAGATGCCACAAATAGACTCTTTTAATTGTGACATTGACACTTTTAATTGTGACATTGACAGCCTAAATAATCAAAATAGACAGGTCACATTGTCAGGTCACAATCTCATGTTACTTTGGCATAGACTTGTCATAACTATCCTAAAAAGATGTATAAAATAAATAAAATTAACTAAAGCATATAACTAAAGGGCCAGAAAAAAAAAACAACGTTCCCAATAAACCAAAAAAAAAAAAAGAACTTAAGGTCCAAATAAACGAAATAAGGTCCCAATAAACCAACTCAAGGTCCAAGTGAACTAACAAATAAACCAACTATAAAAATACATCAAATGTGAAGCAGTTGTTACCGGTGAAATAAAAAAAAACTTTTATTTTTATCACCTTAAGACTTGCATTTTTGTCATAAGCACAAAGGTGTTCAAGCCCTTAACCTCTCCTCCACCCCTCCCCCCCCCTCCCCCCGCCCACGCCTGACATTCCTTGTACCACTTGTTTACATACTGCGCTATTTGTTACTTCACGCCACTGCGAATGCTCCAAGTGAAACCGGATCTACGCCCATCTACTGTACGTGCTTTATCACAGCGGACAATACACCCCCCCCCACCCCGCGGGGCCATTGTTTTGTGCATCATACGCCACACCTTCACCCCCACGCCACACCTTCACCCCCACGCCACACCTTCACCCCCACGCCATACCTTCACCCCCACGTCACACCTTCACCCCCACGTCACACCTTCACCCCCACGCCACACCTTCACCCCCACACCACACCTTCACCCCCACACCTTCACCCCCACACCACACCTTCACCCCCACGCCACACCTTCACCCCCACACCTTCACCCCCACACCACACCTTCACCCCCACGCCACACCTTCACCCCCACGCCACACCTTCACCCCCACGCCACACCTTCACCCCCACGCCACACCTTCACCCCCACGCCACACCTTCACCCCCACGCCACACCTTCACCCCCACGCCACACCTTCACCCCCACGCCACACCTTCACCCCCACGCCACACCTTCACCCCCACGCCACACCTTCACCCCCACACCACACCACCCCCACACCACACCTTCACCCCCACGCCACACCTTCACCCCCACGCCACACCTTCACCCCCACGCCACACCTTCACCCCCACACCACACCACCCCCACACCACACCTTCACCCCCACGCCACACCTTCACCCCCACGCCACACCTTCACCCCCACACCACACCACCCCCACACCACACCTTCACCCCCACGCCACACCTTCACCCCCACGCCACACCACCCCCACACCACACCTTCACCCCCACGCCACACCTTCACCCCCACGCCACACCTTCACCCCCACGCCACACCTTCACCCCCACACCACACCACCCCCACACCACACCTTCACCCCCACGCCACACCTTCACCCCCACGCCACACCTTCACCCCCACGCCACACCTTCACCCCCACACCACACCTTCACCCCCACACCACACCTTCACCCCCACGCCACACCTTCACCCCCACACCACACCACCCCCACGCCACACCTTCACCCCCACACCACACCACCCCCACACCACACCTTCACCCCCACGCCACACCACCCCCACACCACACCTTCACCCCCACACCACACCTTCACCCCCACGCCACACCTTCACCCCCACGCCACACCACCCCCACGCCACACCTTCACCCCCACACCACACCTTCACCCCCACACCACACCTTCACCCCCACGCCACACCTTCACCCCCACGCCACACCTTCACCCCCACGCCACACCTTCACCCCCACACCACACCTTCACCCCCACGCCACACCTTCACCCCCACGCCACACCTTCACCCCCACGCCACACCTTCACCTCCTTCGACGCCACACTCCCGTATTTCTATTAATATGTCACATTATTTTATCCTTATGTCTGTAATAGCTGAAAGAAGAAAGAAAAACTTCCAGGACGAGAGAGAAAATAACAGCCAGTAATGTAGGGGGTGGGGGAGGGGGGTGGGGAAGGTAACAACAAAGCTGTCGGGGCAGGTCCACAAAATAATAATCATTAAAAAAGTTTTAAAAAACCCACGTTTTCTGATTGAACTAAAAAGTAGAAAATAAACGCTATACATCACAATAATGCTAGCGATCACTCTACTATAAGCGATCAAAAACGTGGGGCGCCGTGATTTTCTTACAGTTTCTAATACTGTTGACTCTCTACAAGCTCCCTAATAAAAGTCAATAGTATTATCTAATCAATAGTAATATAACTTTTACTTCGGCGCCCCACGTTTTTGATCGCTTATAGTAGAGTGATCGCTAGCATTATTGTGATGTATAGCGTTTATTTTCTACTTTTTAGTTCAATCAGAAAACGTGGGTTTTTTAAAACTTTTTTAATGATTATTATTTTCTACTTTTTAGTCTTTGTCTGTTTGTTTGCATTAAAATCTTGCTATCGATTTTATCTTTTCACTTTTTTTGGGTAAACGAAGACAACTCGTAAAAAGACAACTCGTAAAAAGACAACTCGTAAAAAGACAACTCGTAAAAAACACGTTGTTTGAATACGTTACTGACTAGAACACATAGATTTGAACCCGTGTCGAGTGGGATAGCAATCGTGTGCCCAACCACTCGACCATATCGTCTCCCCCAAACTGGCCTACCTCCTGTAAGTTTAAACTCGGTTCAAGCTAAATTCTCTGCCCCTAAGCCTGTGGCGACATGTGATCGTTCGCTTCACTGCGCGCGAGGTACGCGTCGCTGGTTTTTTTTCTAATGGCTAGCAGAGGAGAATTATATATATAGATTATATAGCGGTCTAAAATGCTCAATAAAATGTTTCCATTGATCAATTTAGTAATAATAACAATTGAATATTCAATGGTCATCCAAAAGAAAGCTTCCCTGAAAATTTCAGCGCGCTAGCTAACTGGGAAGTGCCAGAAATTTCGATCGCAAGATTTGATTGGAAAGACAAACAAACAGAGAAAGCAAGTTAAAGAAAACGTGGGAATAACAGCGCTAATCGTCACCTAAGTGTCGTCATCTCATCCCCCCTCCCACTATTCAAGGTTGTGCCGTCAATTACCCCCCCCCCCCCATCTAAATTGTGCTGTCATCTCCCCCCCCCCCACCATTGAAGGTGTGACATGTCCTACAAATTGTGACGCTGCATCACGTGACCTATCACTAAAACGTGAAAGAGCGGGAATTCCCGAGGCTTCACATGTTTGTTTGTCCTGCTGTCTGTCGCCTCGTCCTTCAGCCTGGGTCACGTGGTGTTGTTGGGTCACGTGGTGTTGTTGGGTCACGTGATGTTTACATGGGCTCGGTTCAACCCGTTGGATTAGGGCTAGTTAAGGTCAAGATGGGATTCACGTCTGCTGAGGGAGATGAAGATTTCTCAAGGCGGTATTTTCATGGGTTCACTTCTGCTGGTTGGGTGATTCTACGGTCAGATTATAGCCAGTTGACTTAGGTCTATAGCCAGTTGACTTAGGTCTATAGCCAGTTGACTTAGGTCTATAGCCAGTTGACTTAGGTCTATAGCCAGTTGACTTAGGTCTATAGCCAGTTGACTTAGGTCTATAGCCAGTTGACTTAGGTCAGATTATAGTCAGTTGACTTAGGTCTATAGCCAGTTGTAAGTAAAGTTTCCCTTTCAAACCTGACGGTCTATGGGGCAAGTGAAGTAGAGTTCACTTGTTTCTGTGACCTCGGCATATGAAGAGATAGTGTGGTCAGCACTATGCCCAGCCGCCTTTACTTTCCCTAACGTGAGTTAGGTACCCATTAGAGTTGGGTGGACCTATAGCCAGTTGACTTGGTTAAAATTATAGCCAGGGTACTTTGGTCAGATTATAGCCAGTTGACTTAAGTCAAGTAATGAAATCAGGTGACTTATGTCAGCTGGTACAGTCAAATGACTGCTATATACGGGTTTATTATTAGCTCAAGTAATTATCACGTAGTCAATTAATATAGTTATAAGTAAACAATTTGTTGACATAAAACATGATTTGTGCAGATGGACGGTACGCTCTAGAGGTTGGTGATGCAATAATTAGCCGTTTAATTACCCGCCGTAATTAACGAGGCACTTGGTCAGTAGATAACAATGGCAGCAACTATTCCAGGAATTTCACTAGCGGTGTGTGTGTGTGTGGAGTGTGTGGAGTGTGTGTGGAGTGTTATGGTGTGTGGAGTGAATGTAGGGGGGGGGTACACAATGGATCATTGTGTTGTCTTAACTAGGGGCTTTCACAGAAAGCGGTTATCAGGAGTGGTTGGTTATTTCCCCTTATTTCCCCCGGATATAGATACGCAGGCAGCATGCCATTTAGGCACAGGACTGAGAAGGTCAAGGATTTTTGATAGCTTTACAATTAACTTTAAGCCAAACGTGAGTCGTTAACCATTTCTCAGTCATTAGCTTAATAGGTATAGTATATTTACAAATAATCGAGCCCAATTGACCATTTTAGTGGTGTTTAAATCAGGGTTAGCCCAAAGACTTTCATGCAGGACAAATTGAAAGTTTCTACTGCCCGTCTCCATTGTTTTCATGCCGTCATCACTTTTATACAGCTAGGCTGGATTCATTGCCAGAGATTGCGCACGATACTTAGTTCATGGGAACAAGGGCGATTTTTTTTTTCTTGACGTGAATTATTACGATGACGAAGACGATTTGACTTTTTAATTTTTCAACTATGTACTGGGATGATGACTGAGATTCAGAACATTAAATAATTAGCTTAATTAGAAGTGTCATCTGTACGTCATTTTTTTTTACTTATTGAGTTGGTCTCACAGCTGCACCCCCCCCCCCCCCCCGCCCCTAAACTACCATTAATCAGCGTTTCTACAGACTTTTTCTCCGGGGGGGGGGGGGCTATAATTTCCAGGGCGGCGGACACTTTTAAAAGTATATATTATCTAAATAACCCCGCCCCCCCCCCCCCCCTTCCGAAGAGATGCCTGGAAGAAACTCTGCAACCAATCCACTAGCAACAAACGATTATTCAGCAGCTAACCGTCAAACTATGACGTCACGCAAACAAAGCGTCCAACAAGGTGAACCCGCGTGACGTTCGTCTGACGTCACGGCCACGAGCGACAACCCGTGATTGAAAGTCAACACAATCAGCAGACGACGATCACGTGATGTTTACAAACAAAGGACGGGCTTACTGCGCCGCTCTGTGCTGGCACTCCCACAGCTGCTGACTCGACACTCTCGGAGTGTCGGCTCACTCACTCGGGAATCGTGGTTCCCACCCCCGGGGGCGTAGCTAGGTTTTTAAGGGGGGGGGGGTGTCCACCCCGGGCGGATTTTTCTTTAAATGTATGTAAACATTAGAGACACCGGCACATAAACTTAGATTGAATCGTGGAAAAGCTACACTTGGGGTAAAGTATAAATACGTCACATAGTAACCTCCCCCCCCCAGACAAGATGTGTACCCCCACCAATAAAAGATACGTAGTCCTGGGTCACTGTGTTTTCCCCCACCAACAGGGACACACACATTTTTTGAGAGCACACGAAGTGAGCGGACGGCAGGTGGTTACTCACGGTCTACACGCCGAGGGCGTGGCCCTCTCATGGCGGGGCCACAGAAACAACTTCCGGTTCACGAAAGTTCTGGAATTTTAGCTGACCCCCCGGCGCACAATGGCAATAGGTGTCTGTTTCACTTCCGGTTAGGCCACCCCACCCACCACGTGACCCAGGCAGTGGTTCCACGCGCTTTAGCCCGTATCACCCGGAAGTATGGGACGTAGCAATGCGCATGCGCGAGGAAGCCAGACGACTTCAAGATAAACCTGGCATTCCAGGCACCCTGTGATGCCAGATTATCCCACGATCTATCGCCAGCCATTTTGTTTCAACAATACAGTATTGGGGGTGTTTGTAGACATGTACACATTGCTTTCTCGAGGGTGGGGCGAGGGGTGTTTAGAGGAGGGGAGTGGGGTGAGATACTTGTCACACTTTGGTCACCCAGGGGCGGCAACCTGCCCCCACCAGACACCGCGCGGTCTGTCACTCAGGGGCGGCAATACACGTCGGAGGGGAATTAAATATCCAATGTATTAGGGTCTTACATGTGTGATGGTTCCCAGAAAGAACCGCAACGGAAAAAAGCGCAACGGAAAAAAGCGCAAAACAAAAAGCGCAACGGAAATAAGCGCACACGGAAAAAAGCGCAAAGAGAAAAAAGTGCACACAGAAAAAAGCGCAAAGAGAAAAAAGCGCACACAGAAAAAAGCGCAAACAGAAAAAAGCGCAAACGGAAAAAAGCGCAAAGAGAAAAAAGCGCACACGGAAAAAAGCGCAAAGAGAAAAAAGCGCAAACAGAAAAAAACGCAAAGAGAAAAAAGCGCACACAGAAAAAAAGCGCAAACAGAAAAAAGCGCAATCGGAAAAAAGCGCAAAGAGAAAAAAGCGCAAACGGAAAAAAGCGCAAACGGAAAAAAGCGCAAACAGAAAAAAGCGCACACGGAAAAAAGCGCAAACGGAAAAAAGCGCAAACGGAAAAAAGCGCAAACAGAAAAAAGCGCAAACGGAAAAAAGCGCAAACAGAAACAGAAAAATGCGCAACCAGAAAAAACACAACGAAAAATGTGCAAAAGAGAAATTTAGCACAAAGACCATATGGACTAGATGACACATTTATACATGACTGTTAGGGCTGCTGTGAGAGTGTCGTGTTTGATCACGTGATCTACTACCATTAAAAGCGTACCACTACCATCTGCATTCCCATCACCACGATACAGGCGATAATCACTTTACACAATGCCTATTATTTTCTTGGTCAATAATTATTCAACTACTATTCTCGTATAAACATAAAACTATCGACATTACACGAAGTATCTCTCACATTCTCCCTAGTCCGAACTACCTAGCTTGCATACTATAACAACCCGTTCCTATGGCAAAACTTCACTCTCTTTCATCCGCGTCATCAAACATGCATTCGTCATATCTCTCGTAACAACATTCATTCGCACCAAAATAACAATTTTGTATTTAATATTTTTTCACATCATGACGCACCTACCTACCTACCTACTACCCACCTACCTACCTACCTACCTAACTACCCACATACCCACTTACCCACTTACCCACCTACCCACCCACCCGCCTACATACTTACCAAACTACCCACCAAAAAAGTATCGGCGAAGTTCGTAAGTTTCGTAAACTGTACTAGACATTTTTTTTAATGAAAATTCATTGACATCATTGACATATGTTACATATATGTTACATTTTGCGACAACCTTAATTAGTGCGTTGGGCTTGTATGAAAACTCACTTCGAACTAACTCAATTACATGCTATTTATTTTAACATTACACGGTAAGCGTCACCCAACTGTTGTGATGTGAGGCGAGGACAGGTTCGACAATAAACCAACACGAAAGTACGAAAGAGACAAAGATTGCCTATTAGAGAATGGACCCCTTAACTTTCCTAACCCCACCATTTATTATACCCTACCTAACCTCTAAATTTTCTGCGCTAAATGTCACTTCCCTCCCAATCGTTCCTATTCTACAGAATGGTGTATACTATTTATTTACATTCTTTAATCTCAATATAACTAAAATAGACTTTTGTTTGAAGGGTAATGGAAACATGTAAACAAAAGGGACGCTACTCTAAATCTATGCGAATACTTATATGCAGTGTGGGTGGGTGGATGGATGTGTGGGTGGGTGGATGGATGTGTGGGTGGGTGGGTAGATGTGTGGGTGGGTGAGTGGGTGGATGTGTCGGTGGGTGGATGGATGTGTGGGTGGGTGGATGGATGGGTGTGTGGGTGGGTAGGGTGATGTGTGGATGGGTGGGTGGATGTGTGGATGTGTGGGTGGATGTGTGGGTGGGTGAGTGGGTGGATGTGTCGGTGGTCGGATGGATGTGTGGGTGGGTGGATGGATGGGTGTGTGGGTGGGTAGGGTGATGTGTGGATGGGTGGGTGGATGTGTGCATGGGTGGGTGGATGTGTGGGTGGGTGGGTGGGTGGATGTGTCGGTGGGTGGATGGATGTGTGGGTGGGTTGGTGGATGGATTGGTGTGTGGGTGGGTGGATGGATGTGTGGGTGAGTGGTACGCTTTAAATGGTAGTAGATCACGTGATCAAACACGACACTCTCACAGCAGCCCTAACAGTCATGTATAAATGTGTCATCTAGTCCATATGGTCTTTGTGCTAAATTTCTCTTTTGCACATTTTTCGTTGTTTTTTCTGGTTGCGCATTTTTCTGTTTCTGTTTGCGCTTTTTTCCGTTTGCGCTTTTTTCTGTGTGCGCTTTTTTCATCTTGCGCTTTTTTCCGTTTGCGCTTTTTTCTGTGTGCGCTTTTTTCTGTGTGCGCTTTTTTCTGTTTGCGCTTTTTTCCGTTTGCGCTTTTTTCTGTTTGCGCTTTTTTCCGTTTGCGCTTTTTTCCGTTTGCGCTTTTTTCCGTGTGCGCTTTTTTCTGTTTGCGCTTTTTTCTCTTTGCGCTTTTTTCCGTGTGCGCTTTTTTCTCTTTGCGCTTTTTTCCGTTTGCGCTTTTTTCTGTTTGCGCTTTTTTCTGTGTGCGCTTTTTTCTCTTTGCGCTTTTTTCCGTTTGCGCTTTTTTCTCTTTGCGCTTTTTTCTGTGTGCGCTTTTTTCTCTTTGCGCTTTTTTCCGTTTGCGCTTTTTTCTCTTTGCGCTTTTTTCTGTGTGCGCTTTTTTCTCTTTGCGCTTTTTTCCGTGTGCGCTTTTTTCCGTTGCGCTTTTTGTTTTGCGCTTTTTTCCGTTGCGCTTTTTTCCGTTGCGGTTCTTTCCGGCCACCATGTTTGATACATGTCGGATACTTGTCGGATACATGATGGGTACAAGTTGGATACACGTCTAATACATTTATGTGAGATTTTAGCGTCATATAAAAGACGGTAGATTTAAAAATATTGCCCCCCCCCCCCAACTAACAATACCTGTTTAATATTCAAACCACATTAACTGACCGTTGGAATGCGGGACATAAGTCGGCGTCAGACATTTGAATGATAATAATGCATAAATTTGCAACTCTTTAACGTGTCATATTTACTGCCCCCCCCCCCCCCGGGACAGAACGTTCCCAGTGTGGAGCTTACTCACGTTCACCTTATTACACAACTATTACACAACCCCTCGCGCACACACGCACACACGCAAACACACACACACACGCGCGCGCGCACATCTATCACACCTCTGTCTGCTGTTATTGCCGGTCACGCTAAAGTAAGTCCTCACCTCCACACGTAGCCCCCACTTCTCTAGATGTAGCTGTAGCTACTCCAGATGTAGCTGTAGCTACTCCAGATGTAGCAGCAGCTACTTGACGAAGCTACTTATCTGGCCACTTTATCTCACGGCCGATCAAAAGGTCAAACACAAGTAGCCAATCAACTTGGAGAGGTCAGTAGGTAAAAGGTCAAACGGTCAATTTTCACACATCTACACTGAGAAACCTTTCCACACTGCTGACCCACTTCTGACCCCCCCCCCCCCCCCCCGGATCAAATATTTTCCTGGCCGTTATTTGTGTGTGTGGATAAATAAAATCTAAGTGGATTAATGTAAAGCTTGATGGATCATTGTGGATTTCACTTAAAGGAGTTTGGTGGATCTCAGAGCAGACGGGTCATGAGTGAGGGGGGGGGGGGGTCACAAGAAAGTGGGTCATGAGTGAGGAAGGGGTTTATCCATAGATGGGGGTTATAACAAGGCAAATGAAGATGGGTCATGAATGAGGGCGGGGGCGTCTCAAGAAGGTAGGTAATAAATGGGGAGGGGGTCATGCTTAGATGGGGTCATAAAAAGTGGGTCATGAGTGCGATGCAATGAATAAGTGGGTCATGAATAGGTGGGGGTCATAAAAAGGTGGGTCATGAACGGAGGGTTAGGATGCGATGTGTTGCCATTCACAATATTCACTGTGAGAGAAAAAAAATGGACTTGCACTACACAGACATTTAATCCAACACTTCAATCGTCGTAGCCGATATCAGAAAGTCAAATTGTGACGGCCCCCAACATGTACCTCATCATGAGACAACTTTTATCGTGTGGGTCTATGATGTAGGGGAGGGGGTGATGTCACCCCACTGCCACCCCCTCTGCACACGCCACTGCTAGTAACTAGCCTGGTGTGACGGTCATTAAAACCTCCGTTAAAAGTTCGGATGTACGATATTCGTACTTAGCCTGAACATTTTTTTAAAGCGTCCATGTTTTTGTTGACTGCCTTTAAACACGCAGTTTACACTTGCGACATGTATTGGGCCTACTAGAAATGTCTAGATAAAAAAAAAAAAAACTTCGCAATAAGTGAGTAGCCCCCCCCCCCCCCCATACATGTTCTCATAAAATTAACATGACGAATTTTTCTTCTTGACGTGCATGGTATACATGTCGCAGGTGTAAACGCTGTGTAACCCGTCTGACGGCCCCTACACGTTTAATTAACTTCAATTTAAACGCTTACTTGCGGTAGGGCCCTACCTAGAGAGCTACTGCTTTTGGTGGTAAATTTGAATATTTAAAAATTAAATTAAAAATGTAACCAGACCACTCCCCTGGAGCCTACGTGACCTGAAACCAGGAAGTATAAGACTGGGCCATTTCCTACCCCTGTCTTATCTATTAGAGGCCCAGCCGTGTGTGCGGGGGGGGGGGGGGGGGGGGGTGTAGACCGCTGACGTCACGACATTGACAGATATTGACATAGGTGTAAGGTCACTCTGTGTTCATCAGACACGGACGAGGCTTTCAGCCAACACGTCACTAAACTGTGAGCTCAGATTTCAATGACGTCGTTACACACTGACCTACATTCCGTAGCCGCGGAGCGTAAGGCTCGAGACATTTGATTCTGTTATCGTCAGGTTTTTTTTCCCCGCCTGGGGGTGGGTGGGGGTGGGGGAGTTGTGTATAGTTGAATGAATGGGTGAAAAAGTTCCCTAAAAATTCTCCAGATAAGCGATAAATGTGTGCAGTGGCGTAGGCAGGGGGGGGTTAGGGGGGGTCATAACCCCCCCATAGACCCCTCGGTATATATAAAAAGTATGAGGGGGGGGGTGCAAATCGAAAGTTTGAGGGGGGGGGGTGCAAATCGAAAGTTTGAGGGGGGGGGGGGTGCAAATCGAAAGTTTGAGGGGGGGGGGTGCAAATCGAAAGTTTGAGGGCGGGGGTGCAAATCGAAAGTTTGTCCCCGGGTAAAATTGGAACCCCCCCCCTTGAGACGATCCTGGCTACGCCACTGAATGTGTGTATCTAGCGTAGCTGAGTGTTGGCTGTTAGATTAGCGTGCCCCCTCCCCCTCCCCCTACACTCTCTCTTGACGTCAATGCCTTTCAGTTGTACTGAGGCGTGGCAGAGACGTTTGATTCAGGTCCGGGGGTGGGGGGAGGGGATGGAAGACTGCAACAACAAGACGATCCCAGGGGATGGAGGGGGGGGGGTTCACATCGTAGTTGGAATAGTTTCACTCCATTTCTCGACACTAAGGTCAAGGTCAAGCGAGACGCGTCGGTGGCTGGAGAATTCAGCGAACCGTTCAAGCGTGGCGGCCCTCGCCAGGTCACAGGAGGAATGTGGACCACACAGGTGGTTGGAGAGGGCCTAACCGGTTAGCTGGAGAGGTCCTAACCGACTAGCTGGAGAGATCCTCACACGATTACAGAGGACCTAACACGCCCGTTATTGAGGACCTTACTAGTTGGTTAAAATAATTGCTCTTGCTAATTTAATTAATTTGAAAGGCTCCGAGATTTAAAAAAAAAGAAATTAAAAATTGTTTTTTCTTTCCAATCACAGGTTGGTCAATGAAAGGTTCCGCGACCAAGGTTCTTCCTGAATTTGGCCTTACAGGCACTTAAAAATGGAAAAGATGTTAACTCATGTCTTCAATAAGTTGATTTAAATACGGCGCTGCCATATATAACTATAGGTGACAAACTCTCTCTCTCTCTCTCTCTCTCTCTCTCTCTCTCTCTCTCTCTCTCTCTCTCTCCCCGCTCCCGCCGCTATTACATGCAGATGTATGAAATATTTTCAGGCATGACATGAATGCATGAGTAGGCGTGGATGTTCAGTCAGAGGATGGGAGGCAGGTACCTGTCACAGGATGTGAGGCACAGGTACCTGCCAGAGGATGTGAGGCAAGTACCTGTCAGAGGATGGGAGTCACTTGTCAGATTTTCACTACCCTTCTGTACTCGACTTTCGTCCCCCCCCCCCTTAACATAGCTGAGCTATATATAGCACAGATCGCGATGACCTAAATGTGTGAGGGGTCACGGGTTTTCCCCGCCGTGCTCAGCGCAAGATGTGTACCACGTGACTCCACATACCAGAAGCCATAATGTACATGGCTGAGGCGATCCCGTAGAAGACTGCAGCATCACTGGCTGACTTTCATCAACATACCATCACTGGCTGACTTTCATCAACATACCATCACTGGCTGACTTTCATCAACATACCATCACTGGCTGACTTTCATCAACATACCATCACTGGCTGACTTTCATCAACATACCATCACTGGCTGACTTTCATCAACATACCATCACTGGCTGACTTTCATCAACATACCATCACTGGCTGACTTTCATCAACATACCATCACTGGCTGACTTTCACATCCCATGTCACCAAACAGCTAACCGTCTCCTCCCTCCCTCGCCATCCCACGTCACGCCCTTCACGCCCCTCCCTTCATTCCGTGTATCCAGAATCCCACCCAATTCGAACCGGAAGTTCCACGAGTGCACATAGGTCTGGCAACAAGAGGTCTTCTTTACACAGCCCCCTCCCCCACCCCCACCATAGCGGCCTAGTTAATCTTCGTGTCCCCAGGGAGAAAACTCTAGAACACACCGCCGGCTAGTGGGTAGAGGGCAGTAACTGGTGTCAGTGGATAGAGGGCAGTAACTGGTGTCAGTGGGTAGAGGGCAGTATTGTGGGTGGGTAGAGGGCAGTATTGTGGGTGGGTAGAGGGCAGTATTGTGGGTGGGTAGAGGGCAGTATTGTGGGTGGGTAGAGGGCAGTATTGTCAGTGGGTAGAGGGCAGTATTGTGGGTGGGTAGAGGGCAGTATTGTCAGTGGGTAGAGGGCAGTATTGTCAGTGGGTAGAGGGCAGTTACTCTAGCTAGATGGTAGAGGGCAGTAAATCTAGCTAGATGGTAGACGGGGCAGTAACTCTAGCTAGTGAGTAGAGGGCAGTAACTCTAGCTAGATGGTAGAGGACAGTAACTCTAGCTAGTGGGTAGAGGGCAGTAACTCTAGCTAGTGGGTAGAGGGCAGTAATTCGTGCCAGTGGGTAGAGGGCAGTATTGTGGGTGGGTAGAGGGCAGTATTGTCAGTGGGTAGAGGGCAGTAACTCTAGCTAGTGGGTAGAGGGCAGTAACTCTAGCTAGTGGGTAGAGGGCAGTAACTCTGGCTAGTGGGTAGAGGGCAGTAACTCTAGCTAGTGGGTAGAGGGCAGTAACTCTAGCTAGTTGGTAGACGGCAGTAACTCTAGCTAGTGGGTAGAGGGCAGTAACTCTAGCTAGATGGTAGAGGGCAGTAACTGGTGGTAGTGGGTAGAGGGCAGTAACTCTAGCTAGATGGTAGAGGGCAGTAACTCTAGCTAGATGGTAGAGGGCAGTAACTCTAGCTAGATGGTAGAGGGCAGTAACTGGTGGTAGTGGGTAGAGGGCAGTAACTCGACCCGTCTGAGATCAATAAACCATGCATGATGCGTGAGTGTGTGTGTCAAATACATCACACTAGGGTCTTGGCTTCGTCTAAGTCCTAAGTTATATCTTATGTCTATGATTGTATTTGTCCTCATCTATGATTGCTTCGTTGGCATGTATGTTTGTATTTGTCCGCATGTATGATTGTTTTGTCTATATGTAAGATTGTTTAGTTATTACATACGATTGTGTAAGGTCTGTGTGTATGAAGGCAGGTCAGGGTTAGAATATTGCAGAAGACAGGGGTAGTGCGTCTGTGAGTTGAGTTCACCCCGTGTGTTTATGTTTTGTTAGCCCAAGTTGTGTGTACTAAAGCGGTGTGAACGATTGTGAGGTGAGTTGTTTCAGGTTAGACAATATTTAGACAATATTTAGTGTGGGACTTGTGGAATACGTGAACTAGATAAAAGACTACAGCTGTGTAGCGTTTGGTTGAATTGAAAGCCAGCCTTAACCGTGAGTATAGTAGATATAATTTTATATTATATGTATGATTGTTAGGTTTAGGTGTATGCGTGTATTGTAGGTATGCCTGTATGGGCTAGTTGTATGCGTGTATTGTATGTATGACTGTATGGGCTAGTTGTATGCGTGGTAAACGGAAAAAAAGTCACAGGAAAAAAAAACACAGAAAAAAAGTCACAGTTTTTGCTAGGAAAAAAAGTCACAGAAAAAAAGTCACAGTGGAAAAATTTTATCGGAAAAAAAGTCACAGAAATAAAGTCACAGAAAAAAAGTCACAAAAATCTTTTTAGAAATATTTTTATTAATGTGTTAAGAATTGTAAAATTTTGTATGTTTATTGTTGTGGGTTGTATTTTTTTATAGCATAAATTATTTATAGACGTTAAAAGCATTATGATTTATAACAATTGTAAGTAAAAATACTCTAAGATAATTTACACAACAATCTCAACTTGTTACGTATTTATTTAAATACGCGGTAGAAAAGTTAATTATAAAAGAAATTTAGGCAAATTTTGCCGTAGGCTATTCTCTGGTCGGCCTCTCCTCAGTAGGCATTGTCCGAACATATTTTGCGTTGTTGACGTTACTCGTCAATGACAGCCTTTGAACCTTGTCGGCTTTCTGTTTTGATCCAAAGTTTTGTTATGTAATGAGCGTGATAAATGTGGGCAGTAAAGGTGGTTGAACTAAACATAACTATTGTTGCCATGAGTTGAGGGCAGCAAGTCAGATGAACTTACCATTTCACGGTAATTTAATATTGGTATTTAAAAAAAAAACACGATGAAAACCGTGAACTTTGGAGCATTCTATTAAATGCTACTAATCTTAAGTTTAAAATAATTACAATCTACATACTTCATAATAAATATTTTAAGATGAATTATAAAAATTCCTATGCGTATACAGCCTACACACATTACATTACATTTAATTAATCCTAAGTTAATTTGCATTCTCTAAATATTTAATACATAAAAGTATTAACAAATATCATGCAAAAATATATTTGTGACTTTTTTTCCTGTGACTTTTTTTCCTGTGACTTTTTTTCCTGTGACTTTTTTTCTGTGTTTTTTTTTCCTGTGTTTTATTTTCCTGTGACTTTTTTCCTACAATCGTATGCGTGTATTGTATGTATGACTGTATGGGCTAGTTGTATGCGTGTATTGTATGTATGACCGTATGGGCTAGTTGTATGCGTGTATTGTATGTATGACTGTATGGGCTAGTTGTGTCTAACACGTGTAACTACAGTGACGTGCTAAATCAATGTGTCTACGTGTTCCTGACGTCATAAAAAAACCACGTGACCTTGGGTCACTCGACCTGCCAGGTAACAGGTGAGTGCATCGTCTGGCGGGTCACTTTGACATCAGGTCAGTACATCCCGACCAGGGGAGTAGATCGTCCTTGACCCTCAGTACACGATCGCGTTTCACTGTGTGACTGCCGCCCCACGGCGCCATTCTATTGAGGCGTGTACCGTTACGTCCATGTCCCGGCCTAGATTCGAACTGAGCCATCTACCGTTACGTCCATGTCCCGGCCTAGATTCGAACTGAGCCATCTACTGTTACGTCCATGTCTCAGCCTAGATTCGAACTGAGCCATCTACTGTTACGTCCATGTCCCCGCCTAGATTCGAACTGAGCCATCTACCGTTACGTCCATGTCCCCGCCTAGATTCGAACTGAGCCATCTACTGTTACGTGCCTAGATTCGAACTGAGCCATCTACTGTTACGTGCCTAGATTCGAACTGAGCCATCTACTGTTACGTGCCTAGATTCGAACTGAGCCATCTACCGTTACGTGCCTAGATTCGAACTGAGCCATCTACCGTTACCTGCCTAGATTCGAACTGAGCCATCTACCGTTACGTGCCTAGATTCGAACTGAGCCATCTACCGTTACGTGCCTAGATTCGAACTGAGCCATCTACCGTTACGTGCCAAGATTCGAACTGAGCCATCTACCGTTACGTGCCAAGATTCGAACTGAGCCATCTACCGTTACGTGCCTAGATTCGAACTGAGCCATCTACTGTTACGATTGACTATTTCTTTTTCTTTTTTTTTTGTGTTCCGACCTCGATTTGAACCCTAACCTTCACCTACAGTAGAGTGCGACAGTGTTTATCTGGTTAAACAAACATTGAACTTGCCAGATTAACGGTTCTGTGTTTAAAAAAAAAAAGATTCGCCACGAGTACCTCGTCAGACAGGGCTTCATTAAAAAAATCTTCCTGGAGATGTCGAGTCACACCTTAGCGCCACGCCGCACTTTAAAATATGCGATAACTCAATTTCTGGAAGGTGAGAGATAGGTGAGGGATGAGGTGGGGGGGGGGGGGGTGAGTCTGTGAGCGGTGCGTCAGTTCCACAAATTCTCCCGCTGGTAGAGCCGTCACTTCAAGATAAAAGTTTTTTTAAAGTTCCATTATCTCCCTTTTTTTATCCGGGTGTTCTCCCCTGTCTGTGTTTCGTCTGGGAGGGTCGGGTGATTCAACCCGTGACGTCACAACCACTCCACCTTCATCCGGGGCTTACCGAAATGACCCCAACATGACCGCACCCCACTCTGGGCAGCTAGACGCCACAAAGGGCAGATAAAAGGGCAGTTATGAAGGGCATCAGGGAAGTCGTGTCTTTGAGTAGCAGCATCCCTGTTGTCGATGGCAACCTGGTGAGAGGAAAGGAATAAAAAAACTGAAAGGCATTTTCGCGTGGGTGGTGTGTGGTGGCCTGTGGGTGATGTGTGATGTTTGGTGACCTGAGGGTGATGTGTGGTGACCTGTGGGAGATGTGTGGCGACCTGTGGGAGATTTGTGGTGACCTGAGGGTGATGTGTGGTGACCTGTGGGAGATGTGATGTGTGGTCGACACACGTAAATATTCCTAACACAACATGTGATTATCTAACGGTTGTCATGGCAACCGAATAGCTCACTTTACGCTAGTTAAAAAAAAGTTTATTTCAATAAACAGCTCGTCCATTAACAGCTAACGTGCTTCTACGACTCGTACATATGCTCTGCTCTTATCAGTACCCAGCAATATTTGAGTAATTTTGAATATACATAGAAGAATTCTCTCTTAGAGCTGACTGACTTTGGAGATGTATTGACTGTCATAGCTAGCTTAATGGATACCCAGCATAATTTAATTAACTGGTCACTCACTACCACAGTGGGGAGGGGGGGGGGGGGAGTGTAATACCGAGTCTCTGGATGTCTGGAGATGTGTTGGCCTAAGGTGTGTTTACTCACCCTATACAGCAGCACATCATGGATGCTTGCGGTAAAAATAGAATCGGGAAAAACTTTTTTCCTGACAAGCTTCTGGCGATGCTACTCAGCTGTTCGTGCCATTTGTTCTATTTTTAAAATCGGGAATTTGTATAATTTCCATCAGTGGGAATTCCCAATGTTAGAGCATTGTGTACAAAAACAAATCGCACCTCATGGTATCTGATTGTTGGTAGTGGGCATCGTGTAGTGTAGCTTTAGGCTTCACTGACTAGCGTTGCTATTATTTAGGTAGTTGGTCCCCATCCCAATTTAAAAAAATAAAAAAATTTCTCGCTGTTGATGACCAAATTTCAAATTTGACAAGGCTCTAGGTCTATAGGTGTAGGTAGTTTAACTGCGGAGTTGTTTTGTCCGTGTAGGTATACTAAGAGCTCCATGCTCACCCCATCCCCCCCGCCTCACTCTTTCTCCCGAGTTTTTGTGTTAAGACTTCGTCACCCGCCCTCGTGTGGTCTTCTCTGTTGAGAGCCCGTGGGTCGAGAGCCCGTGGGTCGAGAGCCCGTGGGTCGAGAGCCCGTGGATTGAATACATTATTTTAAAAAACCCGCTACCAACTTGTTTACTAACAGGTCGAAAGGAAACAAACAAGCAAACATAAGAAACATTTTTCAACCAATTTTTCAACCATAAAAGTGTAAAAGTCAGATTCATTCCGTGTTATGCTGTTTTCAAGGGGGGGGGGGGGGCGGGGGGTTTATACAGGTTTTGTATGTTTATTTATGAGGAGGGGTTAGTGTTTGGGGGTGTTTGTGAGGGGAGTGTGTGGGTGGTGTTTTGTTTACTTGTTAACCAGAAGAAAAAAAAACCCAGGTAATTTTTCTTTTTAAATTGGCCCGTCACCTTTTCTGTAATTTGTTAATTAATTTTTGTTCCCAACAATTTCAAGGTAAGACAGGTTGTTTGTATGTGGGAGTGGAGTAGACTTGTAATTGTAGTTGTCATGTAGATGTCATATGTGGTTGTCATATAGATGGCATCTGTTGTCAACATTCGTACACTCTTGTCTCAACATTCGTACACTCTTGTCTCAACATTCGTACACTCTTGTCTCCACATTCGTACACTCTTGTCTCAACATTCGTACACTCTTGTCTCAACATTCGTACACTCTTGTCTCAACATTCGTACACTCTTGTCTCAACATTCGTACACCCGTTTGAGTTCGTCTGTGGCGACTTATCGCCCTTACTTTATTTTGTCCTTGACGACTTAGCTCCCTTTGTTTCACCAGACACAATTTTTTAAGGAATGGGAGCAGACGATGTAAACAACCAATCAATACAGACGTGGGGGGGGGGGGGGGAGGGTCTAAGTCAGCTCTTGTTACATTTGCTCCATAAGTAAGATTTCTTTAGACTTGTTCCATACGTAAGATTTTGTTAAACTTATGTTAGGTTCAGACTGTGTTAGATTTGTTCCTTGTAAAAATTTAATCATGCTAGGATGCGGGGACTTAAGTCAGCTACCAAACCTGTTTCGTCTCAAGTCATGAGTCAGATGAGTGATCTCCCTTCGCACACAAGTAATCTCCCCTTGTCCCCATATGACACTGGAGTAATCTCCCCTTGACGTAGCTCCCTCTACATATCGCTTTCAGCCAATAACAGAGCCGCTTGTATCAGCGACCGTACCCTAACCACAAGCCTATTACAAGCCTAGCCCTAACCTAAACAATCAACTCATTAACTCCGCCTAAGATTTGATCAGCAGACTTGACTAAAGAAAAGGTACCGTCTTAATGGCTTCATTGTGGTCTACCATTCTTCTACCTTTGTTTATTAAACAGACCCCCCTCCCCACCCCACCCAACCCTAAAAATCGACCCCCCCCCCCTTCCGCAACTGTGGAGACGTTACTTGAAAACATCGGCCATCTTTGGCCGAAACTGTTTCCGTTTCCTGTTTCTATAAAAGTTGGGGGTGGGGTGGGGTCGTCGAGTGCTGTCTAGGGAAGGCGACATCCTTATAGACGCACGGCCGGGTAGGCGACATCCTAATAGACGCACGGCCGGCGACATCCTTATAGACGCACGGCCGGCGACATCCTAATAGACGCACGGCCGGCGACATCCTTATAGACGCACGGCCGGGGACATCCTAATAGACGCACGGCCGGGTAGGCGACATCCTAATAGACGCACGGCCGGGTAGGCGACATCCTAATAGACGCACGGTCGGGTAGGCGACATCCTAATAGACGCACGGCCGGCGACATCCTTATAGACGCACGGCCGGGTAGGCGACATCCTAATAGACGCACGGCCGGGTAGGCGACATCCTAATAGACGCACGGCCGGCGACATCCTAATAGACGCACGGCCGGGTAGGCGACATCCTAATAGACGCACGGCCGGGTAGGCGACATCCTAATAGACGCACGGTCGGGTAGGCGACATCCTAATAGACGCACGGCCGGCGACATCCTTATAGACGCACGGCCGGGTAGGCGACATCCTAATAGACGCACGGCCGGGTAGGCGACATCCTAATAGACGCACGGCCGGCGACATCCTAATAGACGCACGGCCGGGTAGGCGACATCCTAATAGACGCACGGCCGGGTAGGCGACATCCTAATAGACGCACGGCCGGCGACATCCTTATAGACGCACGGCCGGCGACATCCTAATAGACGCACGGCCGGGTAGGCGACATCCTAATAGACGCACGGCCGGCGACATCCTAATAGACGCACGGCCGGCGACATCCTTATAGACGCACGGCCGGCGACATCCTTATAGACGCACGGCCGGCGACATCCTAATAGACGCACGGCCGGGTAGGCGACATCCTAATAGACGCACGGCCGGCGACATCCTTATAGACGCACGGCCGGCGACATCCTAATAGACGCACGGCCGGCGACATCCTTATAGACGCACGGCCGGCGACATCCTTATAGACGCACGGCCGGCGACATCCTTATAGACGCACGGCCGGCGACATCCTAATAGACGCACGGCCGGCGACATCCTAATAGACGCACGGCCGGCGACATCCTAATAGACGCACGGCCGGCGACATCCTAATAGACGCACGGCCGGCGACATCCTTATAGACGCACGGCCGGCGACATCCTTATAGACGCACGGCCGGCGACATCCTAATAGACGCACGGCCGGGTAGGCGACATCCTAATAGACGCACGGCCGGCGACATCCTTATAGACGCACGGCCGGCGACATCCTAATAGACGCACGGCCGGGTAGGCGACATCCTAATAGACGCACGGCCGGGTAGGCGACATCCTAATAGACGCACGGCCGGCGACATCCTAATAGACGCACGGCCGGGTAGGCGACATCCTAATAGACGCACGGCCGGGTAGGCGACATCCTAATAGACGCACGGCCGGCGACATCCTTATAGACGCACGGCCGGCGACATCCTAATAGACGCACGGCCGGGTAGGCGACATCCTAATAGACGCACGGCCGGGTAGGCGACATCCTAATAGACGCACGGCCGGGTAGGCGACATCCTAATAGACGCACGGCCGGCGACATCCTAATAGACGCACGGCCAGGGACCTGAAGTAGCACCACGTGATCCAATCGATAGTTACATTAAGATGGCAGCGTGGGGGGGGGGGGGGGGGTGAGTTGGAGAGGGGGTTGGATAGGGGGGGGGGCTTGTGGGTAGTTGCATAATGAGACCGGCTCGATGGGATACCATTTTTTTTAGAAAGTTACATTGTATTTTAAAAGGTGAAGGTCATGCTTGGAAACAACAGAAACCTTTGAAGTTTGAACTTTGAAGCAGAAGAAGGGTGGACGGGGGTTTGTGGATGGGTGGACGGGGGTTTGTGGCTGAGTGGAAGAGTGGATTGGTGGATGGATTGGTTGATCAAAAACAGGCTCTCAAACTACAAACAAATGACGAAACACAACAATAACAAACGGCGATGCTAAGTGTAAAAAAAATAGTTTGATACACAACTAGAACGCGCCAACATTTCTCCAAACATTCTGGTGGTTGAAGTTTGCAGGGTTAGTGTTTGGGTGATGTCCAAAATGTGTATAGTGGGGTTAATTCTATTGACGTAAAGTGTGAATTGTGGGATTAATTCTATTCACGATAAAATGTTGTGGGACTGATTCTATTGACGTAGATAAAGTGTGAATTGTGGGGTTAATTCTATTGACGTAAATAAAATGTGAATGCTGTGGCTAATTCTATTGACGTAGATAAAGTGTGAATTGTGGGACTGATTCTATTGACTTGTGAATTTTCCCATTGACAGTGCTAGAATACAAATAACGTCACAGCCAATACAAATTTATGTTATCACTGATGTATCGGAACAGTGTCTGGCCGTACTGGTGTAGTGGCCCTTCTGGTCTGGCTGTGTGGTGGCCCTTCTGGTTGCATCGCGGCGCCTCTGAGAGTAGAGGCGATGGGCAATGGGGGCCATGTAGAGTAATAGATTTCTGCATTTCGAAACGCGGGATAAAATCGATTGTAGGAAAAAGTCTCAGGAAAAAAAACACAGGTAAAAAAAAACAAAAAAAAAGTCACAGGAAAAAAAAAACACAGAAAAAAGTCACAGGAAAAAAAGTCACAGGAAAGAAAGTCACAGGAAAAAAAGTCACAGGAAAAAAAGTCACAGGAAAAAAAGTCACAGGAAAAAAAAGTCACAGGAAAAAAAGTCACAGGAAAAAAAGTCACAGGAAAAAAAGTCACAGGAAAAAAAGTCACAGGAAAAAAAGTCACAGGAAAAAAAGTCACAGGAAAAAAAGTCACAGGAAAAAAAGTCACAGGAAAAAAAGTCACAGGAAAAAAAGTCACAGGAAAAAAAGTCACAGGAAAAAAAGTCACAGGAAAAAAAGTCACAGGAAAAAAAGTCACAGGAAAAAAAGTCACAGGAAAAAAAGTCACAGGAAAAAAAGTCACAGGAAAAAAAGTCACAGGAAAAAAAGTCACAGGAAAAAAAGTCACAGGAAAAAAAGTCACAGGAAAAAAAGTCACAAATATATTTTTGCATGGAATTAGTAAATACTTTATGTATTAAATAATCAGAGATTGCAAACTAACTTAGGATCAATTAAATATAATGTAACCTGTGTAGGTTGTATACTCATAGTAATTTTTATAATTCATCTAAAATATTAAGTTTGAAGTATGTAGATTGTAATTATGTTAAACATAATATTAATAGCACCTAATGGAATGTTCCAAAGTCCACGGTTTTCATCGTGTTTTTTTTAAAATAACATCTGACTTACTGCCCTTAACTCATCGCAAAAATAGTTATGCTTAGTTCAACCACCTTTACTGCCCACATTTTTCACGCTCATTACATAAAGCATGGGATCAAAACAGAAAGCCGACAAGGTTCAAAGACTGTCATTGACACAAAACGTCAACAACACACAATATGTTCGGACAATACCTACCGAGGAGAGGCCGACCAGAGAATAGCCTACGGCAAAACATATGCAAAGCACAATGATGTGCCTAAATTTCTTTTATAATTAACTTTTCTACCGCGTATTTAACTAAATACGTAACAAAAGTTGATAATTGTTGTGTAAATTATTTTGAGTATTTTTACTTACAATTGTTATAAACCATAATGCTTTTAACAACTATAAATAATATATGCTATCAAAAAATACTACCCACAACAATAAACATACAAAGTTTTACAATTCTTAACAAGTAGATCAAAATATTTCTAAAACGATTTTTTGTGACTTTTTTCTGTGACTATTTCTGTGACTTTTTTCCGATAAAATTTTTCCATTGTGACTTTTTTCTGTGACTTTTTTTCCTAGCAAAAACTAACTTTAATTCTGTTTTTTTTTCATGTGACTTTTTTTCCGTTCACCATAATATCATGGGGATCAGTTAAATTATGTAACCTTCGACTATTTAAATGGGGCCCTTCGAAGGTCTCATTATCACAGAGGGCCCTGCGAAGGTCCCATTATCACAGAGAGCCCTGCTGACGTAAGAAAGGCCTCACGGCCACACAAGGGCGCGGTACACCTCCCCCCCCCCACACACACACTCCTCATATCTAGCTCACTGGGTTGGAGGCTACTTGCTAGAAAGAAAAAAAAAACAGGGCGTTGACCGGCAGATGACCTTGACCGGTAACACAGTGACGTGAACTGTGGTGAGGAGAGCTCAGACAGCTGTGTGCGCGCGCATCACTGACCGGGCGACCCCATTGGGGGAGGGGGGAATTAATGTGGGGAGGGGGTATTGGGCGACCACATCGGGGAGGGGGATTCTAATGGGGAGAGGGGTGTGGAGCGATAGTTGTAGTGTGGGGGAGGGGGTAATTAGCGATGTGGGACAACAAGGGAGGGGGCGGGGTTGAAGCACGTGATGTTTAGACTTGGATCAGCTGTTGTGGCCCTGCATGGTTTTATTCTCACACCTACATACCTGTGAATGATTCATACAGGTAGGTGAAGTAGACCCCCCATTTCACCAGATGTAGGTCCTGTCTTACTTAGTGTGTTTTTTTAACAAAGCATGAATCATTACGCTAAAAGTTGACCACTTTTATTTGTATTCTTTAAAAAAAAAAAAACTTCCCACACCAAAACGTACGGGCTCAACAAACTTGTGTAAATAAAAAAGTATTTTAACTTTGTTCACAATAGCACACTACAGAACACAACTACTTAATGCAATGGGTTGAATGAATTATAACGTGACTATTTATGCACGCATGCGCACTAGCAGTTATGTAGTTACCAATGTCAGCCATTCATTCACTAGTTTATTGCCAGTTGACAAATCCGCCAATCAGTAAGTTTCAATGAACCCACTCGATCACGTGATGTTCACTCGACTAAATGTTAAGTATTAGGCCCTACAATATATATTTTAGTTAAACTTTCGTCAATTTGTGTGGGGTATGTTGAGGGTGTCTTGTGTGGATGTTGATGGTGTCTTGTGTGGGGTATGTTGATGGTGTCTTGTGTGGGGTATGTTGATGGTGTCTTGTGTGGGGTATGTTGAGGGTGTCTTGTGTGGATGTTGATGGTGTCTTGTGTGGGGTATGTTGATGGTGTCTTGTGTGGGGTATGTTGATGGTGTCTTGTGTGGGGTATGTTGATGGTGTCTTGTGTGGGGTATGTTGATGGTGTCTTGTGTGGGGTATGTTGATGGTGTCTTGTGTGGGGTATGTTGAGGGTGTCTTGTGTGGGGTATGTTGAGGGTGTCTTGTGTGGGGTATGTTGATGGTGTCTTGTGTGGGGTATGTTGATGGTGTCTTGTGTGGGGTATGTTGATGGTGTCTTGTGTGGGGTATGTTGATGGTGTCTTGTGTGGGGTATGTTGATGGTGTCTTGTGTGGGGTATGTTGATGGTGTCTTGTGTGGGGTATGTTGATGGTGTCTTGTGTGGGGTATGTTGAGGGTGTCTTGTGTGGGGTATGTTGAGGGTGTCTTGTGTGGGGTATGTTGATGGTGTCTTGTGTGGGGTATGTTGATGGTGTCTTGTGTGGGGTATGTTGAGGGTGTCTTGTGTGGGGTATGTTGATGGTGTCTTGTGTGGGGTATGTTGAGGGTGTCTTGTGTGGGGTATGTTGAGGGTGTCTTGTGGGGGGTATGTTGAGCGTGTCTTGTGTGGGGTATGTTGAGCGTGTCTTGTGTGGGGTATGTTGAGCGTGTCTTGTGTGGGGTATGTTGAGCGTGTCTTGTGTGGGGTATGTTGATGGTGTCTTGTGTGGGGTATGTTGAGCGTGTCTTGTGTGGGGTATGTTGAGGGTGTCTTGTGTGGGGTATGTTGAGGGTGTCTTGTGTGGGGTATGTTGAGGGTGTCTTGTGTGGGGTATGTTGAGCGTGTCTTGTGTGGGGTATGTTGATGGTGTCTTGTGTGGGGTATGTTGATGGTGTCTTGTGTGGGGTATGTTGAGCGTGTCTTGTGTGGGGTATGTTGAGGGTGTCTTGTGTGGGGTATGTTGAGGGTGTCTTGTGTGGATGTTGATGGTGTCTTGTGTGGGGTATGTTGAGGGTGTCTTGTGTGGGGTATGTTGATGGTGTCTTGTGTGGGGTATGTTGATGGTGTCTTGTGTGGGGTATGTTGATGGTGTCTTGTGTGGGGTATGTTGATGGTGTCTTGTGTGGGGTATGTTGATGGTGTCTTGTGTGGGGTATGTTGATGGTGTCTTGTGTGGGGTATGTTGATGGTGTCTTGTGTGGGGTATGTTGATGGTGTCTTGTGTGGGGTATGTTGATGGTGTCTTGTGTGGGGTATGTTGAGGGTGTCTTGTGTGGGGTATGTTGAGGGTGTCTTGTGTGGGGTATGTTGAGCGTGTCTTGTGTGGGGTATGTTGATGGTGTCTTGTGGGGGGTATGTTGAGGGTGTCTTGTGTGGGGTATGTTGATGGTGTCTTGTGTGGGGTATGTTGATGGTGTCTTGTGTGGGGTATGTTGATGGTGTCTTGTGTGGGGTATGTTGATGGTGTCTTGTGTGGGGTATGTTGATGGTGTCTTGTGTGGGGTATGTTGAGGGTGTCTTGTGTGGGGTATGTTGAGGGTGTCTTGTGTGGGGTATGTTGAGGGTGTCTTGTGTGGGGTATGTTGATGGTGTCTTGTGTGGGGTATGTTGATGGTGTCTTGTGTGGGGTATGTTGATGGTGTCTTGTGTGGGGTATGTTGATGGTGTCTTGTGTGGGGTATGTTGATGGTGTCTTGTGTGGGGTATGTTGATGGTGTCTTGTGTGGGGTATGTTGATGGTGTCTTGTGTGGGGTATGTTGATGGTGTCTTGTGTGGGGTATGTTGAGGGTGTCTTGTGTGGGGTATGTTGAGGGTGTCTTGTGTGGGGTATGTTGATGGTGTCTTGTGTGGGGTATGTTGAGGGTGCCTCAGGAACCAGCATAGAGAGCGAGGCTGTTGACCACCACTGAAAACCCAGATTGGCTGCCCTCTGGGTGTCGTCATAGGAACAGCTGCCAACATTACCATAATTACGTGTCCTTGTGACCTAGGCATTCAGGTGCAGATAGGGGATGTAAGGGGGGGGGGGAGTGAAAGACGTTGGTGCAATACCGTTCCGGTAAATTGTGTGGGGAAAGATGGAGGGGGAGACGGAGACTGCAGTATGGACAATTTTTATAGTGTTATTTCAACGTCAATGGTAGACACAGGTACAGTATGTGTAGGCCTGTATGATGTAGTCGGGGAAAGGAAATGGCAGTTTTCAGGATTAAAACTTTCCTCAACGACCCAAGCTTTCAGTCCTGTACGTGAAGCTGTGGACGTCAGTCCGATGTGTCCGGCAATGGATGCCAGTCTGACCGGCTGTTACCCCACCCCACACGGCAAGATGGATGACCTTAAGGCGGCACGAGGTGCAAATCTAGGACACGCGCGGTAAAGGTCAGGCGTCCGTCAGAGGTCGTCACAAACAGAACGTGACCAGAATAGGGGGGGGGGGTGGGGGACAGGTTGTCTTACGTTATAGGGGAGTTAGAGATTATCTAGCCTCGGATTAGCTGGTCAGAGATTAGCTGTCCTGATGACGATGCTGGCCAGAGCTGCAAGAAATAACCCAGCCCAATCAAGTTGGGCAAGAGTAGCGGGACTTGCTCGTGCACGAGTTACGGTTATTGCAAGTGGCAGGGGCAGAGGATGGTGGTCTCGGGTCGCTAGGAAACAAATATCACGTGACAACCGTATAAGAATTGTTCTGACATCCGTGATGTGAAAATACACAATTCTAATGAAGATCAGCAATCAAGAACATAAACATGATTCGTTTCTGCTAGAGTTTGTCTAAATGCTGATTTACCCAACGTTTGGTTGGCATGGGTAGGGGTGGGGAGAGAGGGAGAACGGGGAGGGTAGGGGGTGAGTAGGTTGGATAATTAGAGGGAGGGGGTAGAGGGGGGAGGGGGGTAATATGTTCGTTACTTAGTGTATATGGGGTAAATTTTGTTGTATGGAGTTGGTGTGATTATGTGTTGGTGTGTGTGTGTGTGTGGGAGGGAGGGGGTGATGTGAGGGTCACGCTGCAACCACACGTCATACAGCGCCACCTAGGCAGGTCAGAGTTGTGCAATTCTCACTGTGCAGATTTTCGTGACGTTCAACTGATCTTGCTGACGTCATACACCATTGTAGTGACGTACTACCCAATCTTTGAAGCACTGCATCAAGTTAATGGCTTACAAAGTTTGCCGATAACGTCCAACTGTACACACCGAACTTTATAGATTTGGAGAGGTATTTAACAAAGGTGGCCAGATGTTTGCACCCCCTCCCCCACTGAAAAAATTCTGCATTAATCCTAAACCCTGACAACTCCAACACTAACCATACCACTAAACTCCACCACTAAACTCCACCACTAAACTCCACCACTAAACTCCACCGCTAAACTCCACCACTAAACTCCACCACTAAACTCCACCACTAAACTCCACCACTAAACTCCACCACTAAACTCCACCACTAAACTCCACCACTAAACTCCACCGCTAAACTCCACCACTAAACTCCACCACTAAACTCCACCACTAAACTCCACCACTAAACTCCACCGCTAAACTCCACCGCTAAACTCCACCGCTAAACTCCACCGCTAAACTCCACCGCTAAACTCCACCACTAAACTCCACCGCTAAACTCCACCGCTAAACTCCACCGCTAAACTCCACCGCTAAACTCCACCGCTAAACTCCACCGCTAAACTCCACCGCTAAACTCCACCGCTAAACTCCACCGCTAAACTCCACCGCTAAACTCCACCGCTAAACTCCACCGCTAAACTCCACCGCTAAACTCCACCACTAAACTCCACCGCTAAACTCCAACACTCACCATACCACTAAACTCCACCGCTAAACTCCACCACTAAACTCCACCACTAAACTCCACCGCTAACTCCAACACTCACCATACCACTAAACTCCACCACTAAACTCCACCGCTAACTCCAACACTCACCATACCACTAAACTCCACCACTAAACTCCACCGCTAAACTCCAACACTCACCATACCACTAAACTCCACCGCTAACTCCCCACACACATGAGTCCATTGTATAACTGTAATGTCACCCTTCATACAGTACCTGTAGTTATAGGTTCTGATAATTTTTTTATGTTATCGATTTTTTTATCAGACCCTTCCTACACTTCCCCCCACCCCCCACCCCTGCGGCTATATCAATGGCAAACACAAATTAATGGGCAGCAATTAAGCAGATTGTAATTAATCAGGTCCCGCTACACATCGTTATCAACGTGTAAAAGTGAATGGCGATAGTATCACAGCCTCACCCGACACACGGACACACTGCACATTACAACACACGGACACACTGCACATTACAACACACGGACACACGGCACATTACGACACACGGACACACGGCACATTACAACACACGGACACACGGCACATTACGACACACGGACACACGGCACATTACGACACACGGACACACGGCACATTACGACACACGGACACACGGCACATTACGACACACGGACACACGGCACATTACGACACACGGCACATTACACATTACAACACACGGCACATTACGACACACGGCACACGGCACATAGCACATTACGACACACTGCACACGGCACATAGCACATTACGACACACTGCACATTACACATTACGACACTTGACAGATTACGACACATTTGACACATGGCACATTACGACACATTACGACACTTGACAGATTATGACACATTACGACACTTGACAGATTATGACACATTACGACACTTGACAGATTATGACACATTACGACACTTGACAGATTATGACACATTACGACACTTGACAGATTATGACACATTACGACACTTGACAGATTATGACACATTTTGACACACCAAATTATGGCTCTTTTATGACTCGAAAGAATCCCATAAAAGGGAATGAACTGGTGCATGTAAAACGGTTTTATCGTTCCTTGATGGCTAATGTATTCCGTGACTGCCTCATTATGTGAGTTGTTCTACTCACCCCATTCACGCTCGTGGCAGTGGTGGTGGGTGATGAGTGGGGTGTTTAAATGGTTGATTTCATCATTCATAACTGTGTGAGCTATAACATCACATAGTCTCACACATACCCAGGCACACTCACACATACACCCACACCATACTCACATATACACCCACACCATACTTACATATACACACACACTCACCAACACACACTCATCCATATACTCACACATACCTAGACACACACATACACCCACACCATACCTACATACACACACACATACACCCACACATATCTATACAGCTATGGACTAAAATAGCATTAGTACTAGGTCTGAGCAGTCTCGGCTAAAATTAAAAACCTTCATGATTTGGATTAAACATAAATGCCGTCAATAATTTTTTAGTTACCGCCCGTGGGTCTACATAGCCCCCCCCCCCCCCCTTTTTCCATCTGGCCTCGGGGTAAAGATGTAGAAACGCGTGCAGTGTCCTACATATATGTCACCCCGGGTTGTCGTGTTGTATCATCAAGGCAGTCATCCGTCCAACCCGGGTTGGCATCCTGTGTCTGCTGTCAGTTATTGATTCTTTCATTCATTAACT
The DNA here is from genome assembly GCF_028476545.2 of Physella acuta. Classification (NCBI taxonomy): domain Eukaryota; kingdom Metazoa; phylum Mollusca; class Gastropoda; family Physidae; genus Physella; species Physella acuta. Next base: position 1,158,288 of record NW_026731650.1, read on the forward strand.
TGCACTCAGCTTTCTCCGCCCCCACCCCCTCACCCACCCCCACCCCCTCACCCACGCCACCCACGCCCTCAACTTTTTATCCTCAGCACCAATCAATACTCAAATACTGCTTTTATCTACATCCCCTGGGTCAGCCCCGCCCCCTCCCCCCCCCCCCCCCCCCCCGTCATTCACAAGCACTTAACGATCTACTGGCCGACGTTAACCGAAGCTTGTGTCATAACGTGTGCGTCGTTAACCGAAGCTTGTGTCGTTACATGTACATTTTACAATTATATCCGAACACGAGGTGGGGGTGGGGGGGGGGGGGGAATTACCGTTTGACTTAATGTACATGTACACACAGGCTGTTGGTTTATGAGTATCATTAACTGACCGACACAATCATCAACTGACCGACGCAATCAACTGACCGACACAATCATCAACTGACCGACACAATCATCAACTGACCGACACAATCATCAACTGACCGACGCAATCATCAACTGACCGACGCAATCATCAACTGACCGACGCAATCATCAACTGACCGACGCAATCATCAACTGACCGACGCAATCATCAACTGACCGACGCAATCATCAACTGACCGACGCAATCATCAACTGACCGACGCAATCATCAACTGACCGACGCAATCATCAACTGACCGACGCAATCATCAACTGACCGACGCAATCATCAACTGACCGACGCAATCATCAACTGACCGACGCAATCATCAACTGACCGACGCAATCATCAACTGACCGACGCAATCATCAACTGACCGACACATCAATGCTGACCCCTCAGAAGACACACAGACACACAGTCACACTCGTGTCTCCCCTTGTCTAAAGGCAGGGCCCACCATTTGCATGATTGAAAATGTAAACCCCTCAGGGAGGACAACTCTAGCTATTTTAGATTTGTTTCTCTGCCCTTGGGTTGCTATAGAAAACACAAACGGCAACACGGCGTCGCAGATAGATGGGGTGGGAAGGGGGGTGGGGGAGGGGGGTGCACCCGTACAAAACATAGGAGAAAGGGGAACTTTGGCGCCATGATAGAAGGTTAACTGACGGGCTGAAGGGGTCAGCTTAGGTTGTTGGGGTCAGCTTAGGTTGTTGGGGTCAGCTTAGGTTGGTGGGGTCAGCTTAGGTTGGTGGGGTCGGCTGGGGTTGTAGATTGAGACACAATCCTTGACCGCCACGTGTCATCAAGTTGCTTTAATGTTGGTTGTGCTAAAAGGTGTATTCAATGGCTTGTTGTATATTTGTGGGGCATATTTGTAGGGCATAGTTTTGTGGGGCATATTTATATGGGCATATTTGTGGCAATGGTACGTATAAGAAGTTTGGTATATTTGTAACAAAGGGTTTGGGGGCATTACACGCTGTTGTCCATACTAATGGCTGCCTCTCACATTAATTACTCCAGTCGAAATTAATTACTTCAGTCCACAATTAATGACTGACCTCACCATACAAGGCAATGTGTCTATGAATAAAATAGCGAGAGTTGATAAAATATTATTAAAACTTGATTACAATAATTCGTTAGAAAATATTACCACATTAAAACAAAAAAAAAGTACAAATCATTCATCGCCAAGTTCTCCCCCCTAGCTCATTAAAGCTACAATTATTCAAAGCGGCGCCCAGCACCCGGCGCCCAGCACGCGGCGCCCAGCACGCTGCCACTGAACAAACTGGGGCGAGTGACTGCAGCGAGGCTGTTGTTTTATTCATTCATCATTTCACATGTAAACACATTAGTCACGTGACCAGTGGATGGAGTGAATGAAATTTACCAGGGTGGCAGAGCAAGGGTGTCTGCTGTTGGCCTAGTTATTGGTGGGCCGTTTAGTTACTGTAAAACTGTTATTGCTGGGCCGTTTATTTACTGTAAATCTGCTGTTGGTGGGCCGTTTATTTACTGTAAAACTGTTGTTGGTGGGCCGTTTATTTACTGTAAAACTGCTGTTGAATGGCCCTAATTAAAACTACAAGTCTGCTCAGACCCACCTAAAGTGTTTTGGTTTTTGCCGTCGCCTGAGGTCACCAAAGGTCGTCCGTTGACCTTAAGCTGTCAGGTTCTGCATGACGTGGTGCAGACTGTCATACCCGCCCACAGACGGGCCAGAAATTATAACCTAACACAAACCCTAACTGGTGCTTAGCCTGATCGAATCCACCCGGCTAATTAGCGAGTGCAGTAATTACTGCTGATTAGCGAGGGGAGATTAAAGATGGCGTCACGTCCGCGACTGTGGTAGACATTAAAGGACTCGACGACATCCAGGAAAATCCTACTTCAGTAGATCTGGCGGGTGGGGGGGGGGAGTGGGGGTTGATTAGATCTTCATAGGCATCTATCTTTGATCATGGCGGTTCGACCTTGACCTCACGTCATGATGTTGTTGTGTTTCCAGATCTCCTTAACACTTACATGAATGCGCCAATAACTATCGCTATTATTACCTCCCCTCCCCCCCCCCCCCTCGTGAATGAATGTTATCATCCAGCACATGGTTGTGAAAATACCGCCACACTATCCACGTGTGCAGCCTTATCGATTACTTTTTTCATCCACCACCAACTGCCTGCTCGCCACCTCGTGGTTGTGACGTCAGACTAGCAGACGTGGGTGGTGAAAATATTGTCGTCAGTCTATCGCAGCGGTCAACTGGCCTGTAGGAAGTTGTGGTCAGCTGGCCTGTAGGATGCTGTGGTCAGTTGGCCTGTAGGAAGTTGTGGTCAGTTGGCCTGTAGGAAGTTGTGGTCAGTTGGCCTGTAGGAAGTTGTGGTCAGTTGGCCTGTAGGAAGTTGTGGTCAGTTGTCCTGTAGGAAGTTGTGGTCAGTTGGCCTGTAGGAAGTTGTGGTCAGTTGGCCTGTAGGAAGTTGTGGTCAGTTGGCCTGTAGGAAGTTGTGGTCAGTTGGCCTGTAGGAAGTTGTGGTCAGTTGGCCTGTAGGAAGTTGTGGTCAGTTGGCCTGTAGGAAGTTGTGGTCAGTTGGCCTGTAGGAAGTTGTGGTCAGTTGGCCTGTAGGAAGTTCTGACGGAGGGTGGCACCGCGATAACTAGGTCTACACTAGGATTGGGTTGGGTTTGAAGGTTTGCCTTGTTGTATTGTAGGTCTGGCCAAGAGTCTAACTACTCAGAGTTAAAAAGGTTAATTCAAGTAAACTTGCAAGTACTTTATTTTTTTAAATGCCGCCACAGCGACAGTGCCCAACACACAGCACAGCCCCCCCACACCCCTAGGCACACTGAGAACCAGACACCCCAAAGCCGCCGCCACGGGAGTAGTATATTAGGTCGCTTTTGGACCGCATTTTTGGCGGAGCAGGATGTGGGGAGGAGCAATGACATATAGTAAAATACTCGGGAGCAGGATGCGCGGGATGCGCAATGACATATAGCAAAATACTCCCAGCCTGGCGCATCGGGATGTGGAGGGTGGGTGAGCAGGATGCGCAGGATGCGCAAAGACATATAGTAAAATACTACGCCAACCGGGGTTGGCGGAGGTGGTGGGGAAGTAGGTCACCTTTTGGTGACCTTGTGACGTAATCATTGACCTTGTGACGTAATTACTGACTTTGTGACGTCATCACTGACCTAGTTACGTAATTTTAATGTGTTTTTTAATTAGTTTTAATGAGTTTTAAAAATTTTAATTAATTTTTTATAAACGAGTTACGTAATTTGATTATTTGTTTGAGTTTTTAAATTTTTTAATTAATTTTTATTATCGAGTTACGTAATTTAATTACTTTGATTGTATTTTTATTTTGTTTAATTTGTTTGTTTACTTGTTGTTTAATTTAATTACTTTGTTTATATTGTGTAATTTTTATTAACGAGTTACGTAATTTGATTATTTGTTTACTTTTTAATTATTTTTATTTTGTTTATTTTTAATTTAATTTTATTTTATAATTAGTTAAATTATTATTAACTAGTTACGTAATTTGATTTTAATTACTTTTGTTTATTTATTTATTTATTTGATATATTTCTTTTCTTTGATGTATGGTATTTAAAATAAAAGACACTGTTTATTTGATTTTAAACGGATAGGGGTGTTGGTGGATGAGAGGGGGAGTAATGATGGGGTTTGAGGGTAGGGGTGCGTTAGCGTGTACTTTGTGAATAACATACATTAACCAGACACGTAACATCTGTTACGTATCGACCGCCCGCGAAGTTTTCCGGGCTGCGTGTTTTTAATGGGAATGTATTGATCGCACCCACTGGGCCATCACAGCATGATGTCCCACCTAATTAAATTTTTGTTATGCTTCACCGAGTTTCCCCCACTCGGTTGACAGGTTATGGTAATTTACGACGTACATTAAGTGGCTTTCCGCGAAGTACGTAGGTCATTATGCAACAGCTGTGTAATATCGATCGCATCCACTGACCATCACACCTAATTAAATTGGTCACACATCGTAAGTGTAGCGACATCGGTAACTATTCGCTTATAGCGAGGTCAGCGAAAACCGATCGATTTGTCAGCTCCGTGAAGCCCTTAGGTAACAGCCGGTGCTGTAATTAGTCACGGCTCTCGGCTTTTTTCATTAGATTACAGCTGTCCATGAACTATGTTCACATATCGTACGCCCGGTCATTCTTTGATCAAATTAAAAATTTTTGTTTCCACATGTCCTACGAACCGTCCCTTGCTATGTATGAAAGATTAATGGTTGTAACTATTCGCTTATAGCGAGGGTCAACGAAAACAAAATATATTTAAGGGTCGGAATTTTCTTTCAACCACCGTTAAATCAGGTTTTGAGACGAAACGAAGTCTCGGTAGGTTCATGCTTTTTAATGGGCGACAGGGGCGACTTAGTGCGTTGGTACGTAAGGTATGCGGGGGGGGGTAGACATGTTTTTTTACAAGTCTGGAAAAGTAATTAAGTTTTTTATGACCGTTCCGATTTTCTTTTGATCTGACCACCATTTGACCACCCTGAGCCAGATAAATTTAACAAATGTTCAATACATACTCGCTTATAGTAACATGGGTGAAGGGGTGTAAGCAGACGGGTGACGGTCTTATCAGGTGGGTGAAGGGTGAAAGGTGGGTGAAGGTGGAGAAGGTGGGTGAAGGGGGGAACACGAGTAGGAGTAAAGGATATATAGTAAAAGACTCTACCACCTGAGTGAGGTGGGTGAGGAGGCGGATTTTAATTTTAATTTTTTTATTTTATTTTTTCAGCATCTGTTAACTTTAAGGTTCTATAACTCTATATATTTAAATACATTTTTTGATTCAAACGAGTTTACTTTTCCTAATATAAGTACAGGTAAAGAGGGATTTCCTATAGATCTGTAATGAAGTAGGCCTTGTTGACTATGACTGGTTGTCCAGGTGTTGACATGATACACTTTTTTGAGATACACGTACACACACACACACACACACACACACACACACACACGCGCGCGCGCGCGAAATTCATACTAGGTCGATAAAGGCGGAGAGAACTTATAGGTATACATTATCATGGTTACAACAAAAGCGATCCTTATTTTATTTACATGAAAGCGTGTTTTCCAAAAAGTGTCACCATGCCGTTGTCATTTTCGCAGCGGGGTTTATTTTAAGTGCACCTCGTGCACGCTTGTTTACATTTTAAAAGTCGTGTCGCGTGTCTTCCCTAATAGAGAAACGAGAGGAAAGACAAATGTTCTAAAATTAGAACAGCCTTGTTTACAGCCACGAGTAGCGTCCCTTGTGAAAAAACTCGCGTCAGAATCCTTAACTAAACATTCAATTTCTTTAACAAGTTAAAAAATAATTTAGGAAGACAAGGGTTAACAACATTAGACCCCACCGTTTTTGTTTCCTGTGACGACAAGGCACAATACACTTTTGTAGTTTATGTCTCAAGTAGAGGGGTGGGATATTTTTTCTTTGTAAGCGTGTTGTAAACAATAGGTGGAGGAAGCGATTACTAAGTAAGAGGGGAGAGAACGTGACGTACATCGCGATATTTGAAAACATGGCGATGTTTAACCTCAAGCAGATTACCTTCCCATGTTCGCTTTAGTATTACAGTTTTCATCAAACTTCTTTTTGACTTGAACTTCTTTAATTTTTAAGAAAGTTTACTTATACATAAGACATTACGTCTAATTACAATTTTTTATTTTTACTACTCAATGTATTTTCTTTTTCTATATCTTACATTGTCATCTTAATTTTTGATCACCTTAGTAAAAATTTGCTTAAGATTATAAACTTCAAGTTTTAAAAAACAACAACGTTATAGTACGTCGTGTCAAATGACACACCGTTTAAAATGTCTACATTTAAAGTTCACCAATATAATGACGTAAAAACTAAATATGATATGACGTTAGCATACATATCATACAATCTAATCACTCTAAAGTACAAATCAATAATTTTTATTGATTAATGGGCTGGGTGAGTTATTTTTATCACTATTCACCCTTCCCTTTGTCCGCAACCCCTTTCTCCTTCTCCCATCCCTAACCTCAATACCAACCGATAGATACACAGACCGTACCACTACCCATTCTATTCCATTTAAGAGACAAAGGATGTATGACAATCTTACATTTATCTACACTCAACTAATATCACAACCCCTAGACACTACTCCAACAGACTGGTCTATGTAACTTGTAGACACTACTCCTCGTTGAATATCTCTTGTACCCTAGCCACCTATGTCTGCCGCCCTCGCCCCCGTCCCTAAACACCCGCTTGATAAACAGACCGTACCTCTACCCACACTATTACTTGGACAGACAAAAGACAAAGTAACAGACAAACTTGTATCTGTATTCAACTAATGTTACAAGTGACAACGTTCCCATCCAACTCTGAAACATCCATGGCCCAATTTCGAAACCAGCCTCGTTGAAAACTCCCCTAACCCTAGTTTAACTTTGCCTCATCGATTCCAAAACAGTCCTGTACCAAACACCCATGCACCAACTTTGAAACCTGTCTTGTTGAAAACAAAAACCGTCCCACTCTAGTGTAAACTCTAACCCAACCAACTCCGAAACATGGATTTGAAACACGCCTCGGTGAAACCCAAACTCCCCGATGCTAGTTTAAACTCTTCCCTCATCACTTCAAAAACATCCCTGTACCAACTTTGAAACACGCCTCGGTGAAACCCAAACTCCCCCGACGCTAGTTTAAACTCTACACCAATCGATTCCAAAACATGCCTGTAACAACTTTGAAACCGGCCTCGGTGAAACCCAAACTCCCCCGACGCTAGTTTAAACTCTTCCCTCATCACTTCCAAAACATGCATGTACTAACTTTGAAACCACCCATGTATGGACTCTACACCTACCGATTCCAAAACATGCATGTTCCGAGTTCAAAACCAACCTTCACCGACACTAGTATGAACTCGACTACCAACAATTCCTAAACATGTATGTTCCGAGTTCAAAACCAACCTTCACCGACACTAGTATGAACTCGGCTACCAACAATTCCTAAACATGCATGTACCAACTTTGCAACCTGCCTCGGTGTTAACAAAACTCCCACGACCCTAGAATGAACTCGGCTGCCAACAATTCCAAAACACACATGTTCCGAGTTCAAAACCAACCTCGGTGAAAACTTCACCGACCCTAGTATGAAGACGGCCCCTAACAATTCCAAGGATGCATGTACGACCTTCGAAACCACCCTCGGTGTAACCAAAACACCTCCGTCCCTAGTGTAAACTCTGCCGCATCCAACTCCTAAACATCCATGGTCCGAGTTCAAAACCAACCTCGGTGAAAACTCCCACGACTCTCGTATAAACTCTCTACCTATCAATTCTAAAACATGGATGTACCAACTTCGAAACATCCCTCTGTATTAACAAAACTCCCCCGACCATACTATAGGCTCGACCCCTAACAATTCCAAAACATGTATGGTCTAGCTTCGAACCCTGCCTCGGTGAAAACGTCACAGACTCGTGTATAAAATCTGTCCCAACCAACTCCAAACCTTCCCTGGGCACCCGAATAAAAATAACTCACCCAGCCCATTAATCAATAAAAATTATTGATTTGTACTTTAGAGTGATTAGATTGTATGATATGTATGCTAACGTCATATCATATTTAGTTTTTACGTCATTATATTGGTGAACTTTAAATGTAGACATTTTAAACGGTGTGTCATTTGACACGACGTACTATAACGTTGTTGTTTTTTAAAACTTGAAGTTTATAATCTTAAGCAAATTTTTACTAAGGTGATCAAAAATTAAGATGACAATGTAAGATATAGAAAAAGAAAATACATTGAGTAGTAAAAATAAAAAATTGTAATTAGACGTAATGTCTTATGTATAAGTAAACTTTCTTAAAAATTAAAGAAGTTCAAGTCAAAAAGAAGTTTGATGAAAACTGTAATACTAAAGCGAACATGGGAAGGTAATCTGCTTGAGGTTAAACATCGCCATGTTTTCAAATATCGCGATGTACGTCACGTTCTCTCCCCTCTTACTTAGTAATCGCTTCCTCTACCTATTGTTTACAACACGCTTACAAAGAAAAAATATCCCACCCCTCTACTTGAGACATAAACTACAAAAGTGTATTGTGCCTTGTCGTCACAGGAAACAAAAACGGTGGGGTCTAATGTTGTTAACCCTTGTCTTCCTAAATTATTTTTTAACTTGTTAAAGAAATTGAATGTTTAGTTAAGGATTCTGACGCGAGTTTTTTCACAAGGGACGCTACTCGTGGCTGTAAACAAGGCTGTTCTAATTTTAGAACATTTGTCTTTCCTCTCGTTTCTCTATTAGGGAAGACACGCGACACGACTTTTAAAATGTAAACAAGCGTGCACGAGGTGCACTTAAAATAAACCCCGCTGCGAAAATGACAACGGCATGGTGACACTTTTTGGAAAACACGCTTTCATGTAAATAAAATAAGGATCGCTTTTGTTGTAACCATGATAATGTATACCTATAAGTTCTCTCCGCCTTTATCGACCTAGTATGAATTTCGCGCGCGCGCGCGTGTGTGTGTGTGTGTGTGTGTGTGTGTGTGTGTGTACGTGTATCTCAAAAAAGTGTATCATGTCAACACCTGGACAACCAGTCATAGTCAACAAGGCCTACTTCATTACAGATCTATAGGAAATCCCTCTTTACCTGTACTTATATTAGGAAAAGTAAACTCGTTTGAATCAAAAAATGTATTTAAATATATAGAGTTATAGAACCTTAAAGTTAACAGATGCTGAAAAAATAAAATAAAAAAATTAAAATTAAAATCCGCCTCCTCACCCACCTCACTCAGGTGGTAGAGTCTTTTACTATATATCCTTTACTCCTACTCGTGTTCCCCCCTTCACCCACCTTCTCCACCTTCACCCACCTTTCACCCTTCACCCACCTGATAAGACCGTCACCCGTCTGCTTACACCCCTTCACCCATGTTACTATAAGCGAGTATGTATTGAACATTTGTTAAATTTATCTGGCTCAGGGTGGTCAAATGGTGGTCAGATCAAAAGAAAATCGGAACGGTCATAAAAAACTTAATTACTTTTCCAGACTTGTAAAAAAACATGTCTACCCCCCCGCATACCTTACGTACCAACGCACTAAGTCGCCCCTGTCGCCCATTAAAAAGCATGAACCTACCGAGACTTCGTTTCGTCTCAAAACCTGATTTAACGGTGGTTGAAAGAAAATTCCGACCCTTAAATATATTTTGTTTTCGTTGACCCTCGCTATAAGCGAATAGTTACAACCATTAATCTTTCATACATAGCAAGGGACGGTTCGTAGGACATGTGGAAACAAAAATTTTTAATTTGATCAAAGAATGACCGGGCGTACGATATGTGAACATAGTTCATGGACAGCTGTAATCTAATGAAAAAAGCCGAGAGCCGTGACTAATTACAGCACCGGCTGTTACCTAAGGGCTTCACGGAGCTGACAAATCGATCGGTTTTCGCTGACCTCGCTATAAGCGAATAGTTACCGATGTCGCTACACTTACGATGTGTGACCAATTTAATTAGGTGTGATGGTCAGTGGATGCGATCGATATTACACAGCTGTTGCATAATGACCTACGTACTTCGCGGAAAGCCACTTAATGTACGTCGTAAATTACCATAACCTGTCAACCGAGTGGGGGAAACTCGGTGAAGCATAACAAAAATTTAATTAGGTGGGACATCATGCTGTGATGGCCCAGTGGGTGCGATCAATACATTCCCATTAAAAACACGCAGCCCGGAAAACTTCGCGGGCGGTCGATACGTAACAGATGTTACGTGTCTGGTTAATGTATGTTATTCACAAAGTACACGCTAACGCACCCCTACCCTCAAACCCCATCATTACTCCCCCTCTCATCCACCAACACCCCTATCCGTTTAAAATCAAATAAACAGTGTCTTTTATTTTAAATACCATACATCAAAGAAAAGAAATATATCAAATAAATAAATAAATAAACAAAAGTAATTAAAATCAAATTACGTAACTAGTTAATAATAATTTAACTAATTATAAAATAAAATTAAATTAAAAATAAACAAAATAAAAATAATTAAAAAGTAAACAAATAATCAAATTACGTAACTCGTTAATAAAAATTACACAATATAAACAAAGTAATTAAATTAAACAACAAGTAAACAAACAAATTAAACAAAATAAAAATACAATCAAAGTAATTAAATTACGTAACTCGATAATAAAAATTAATTAAAAAATTTAAAAACTCAAACAAATAATCAAATTACGTAACTCGTTTATAAAAAATTAATTAAAATTTTTAAAACTCATTAAAACTAATTAAAAAACACATTAAAATTACGTAACTAGGTCAGTGATGACGTCACAAAGTCAGTAATTACGTCACAAGGTCAATGATTACGTCACAAGGTCACCAAAAGGTGACCTACTTCCCCACCACCTCCGCCAACCCCGGTTGGCGTAGTATTTTACTATATGTCTTTGCGCATCCTGCGCATCCTGCTCACCCACCCTCCACATCCCGATGCGCCAGGCTGGGAGTATTTTGCTATATGTCATTGCGCATCCCGCGCATCCTGCTCCCGAGTATTTTACTATATGTCATTGCTCCTCCCCACATCCTGCTCCGCCAAAAATGCGGTCCAAAAGCGACCTAATATACTACTCACGGGGCACCAAAAAGCCCATGCAACGCCCAACTCCCCCATGTAGTGCTCATATTTATTTTAAAAATTGGTACACTTCTGACATCACCCCCGACCTTGACACCAAATTACTGACCTTGACAGCACACCCCTGACACTTATCACTGACCTAACTCAAACATGAGTGACCTTGAAACTGTAAGATATCGACACCAGATTACTGACCTTGACACTATACAGCTGACCTTGACAGCACGTAACAAATCAAATAAAACCGTTGGCTTGTTCCTGTTCCTTCTCCTACATAAAGCGGACGTGTAAGAGACAACTACAACTTGATGTATTGCTGTAGAGGGTTCACGTGTGTTGGTGGATGTTGTTGTTAAAGGGAGAAATGTCCTGTTTTGTTACAGGACCACCTAATATGTAACGGCGCCAAATCGTGCCGGATTGATGACGTGTGGTTTTTGTTAATTCAGCATTACGTGAAATTAAGATCAATTAATTAGCTTAATTAGATATTTTTGTAAGTAATAATGACTAAGTAATTACACAATCCGACGCCATTAACTAACTCTCCGCGTTTTGTCGGTTAGCCGTACCCACACATTTGTAAAGCGGAAGTCGCCGGTAACCTTGGTTACACTTTGGGATAGGTTTAGGTTAGTGCTACAGTTAGAATCTAGTGGTTAAGGTTCGGTTTGAGGTGTACTAACTAGGTTACGTTCAGTTTCGTAACGAAGGTATTGTTCTATAGCTGTATGTGATATGGCTCTATAGGTGATGTGTATTGCTTTAGACCGATGTAATATTGTGTATTGTTCTATAGCTATATGTGATATGGTTTCTATAAATGGTGTATATTGCTTTAGACCGATGTAATATTGTACCACTGCTGTAATATTGTACTTTTGTACCTTGGCTAAATTATTGTGTCCAGATTTTTGTATTGCTACCGTACCGTGATTCAGTATGTTATGTTTATAATTAAGTGTATGCTACTGCTGTATGTTCTCGCTTAGTTATTGTACTGTATCCGACTATTGTGTGTGTCATTCAGTTTTAAGTGTTTTTATTCTGTGTTACATTTGTATTGTTCTATGTTCTACTAGAGAATGTCCTATTGTTCTATGTCCTACTAGAGGATGTCCTATTGTTCTATGTTTAGAAGAGAATGTTCTATTGTTCTATGTCCTACTAAAGAATGTCATATTGTTCTATCTTCCACTAGAGGATGTCCTATTGTTCTATGTTCTACTAGAGAATGTTCTATTGTTCTAGACTTATTGTTCTAACGTAGCTGGAAAGGCACCAAAATTCTTCAGCCGTCTAGAAAGTTCGAGAAGCTATGCCAGGAATTCCACATTGTCTGAAGGTCAACTGTCGACCAAGCCGATTACAGGGATAGCTGACGTGTTGAGGGCGGGGAAGGGGGGGGGGGGGGTGGGTAATTAATTGCCTGATGAAGGGAAGTAATTAGCATATAACACATTGGGTCTTAGGACAAATGTTTTACAACACACATTGGTGATAGGGCCAGTGGTGTGGTGAGAAAATGTTATTTAAGATAACTTAAGTGTTTGTTATACTTTATTTCGCCCCTTCACTTCCTCTTCTGAGTACCTTTATATTGGGAGATGAGGTGGGGGTGTGTACATCTTTCACC